>NC_069503.1:430380967-430388467 GCF_027579735.1 Bombina bombina
GACTAAAGAGTGGTATGAGACAAGCAGAGTGGCTTACGTTCTTCACCATTTGTGGTGTATACACACAGGATTAACAGAAAATGGAACTGAAAGTCTATAGTATAATTTGTTTTTAGAACAAAATACAGAAATGAAGGCACATGACTTTTTGTAAGCATGATTACAAATAAGGAAGTGGCTGTAACTGGATATTACTTAAATACTTCAGAATAATTTAAAGAAATATTAGACACTCTGAAATGACAAAATAAAAGTAGAAGTATTGCAATCTACTTTCACTATTTATTTTGTCCTCCTTTTTTTATATTTTTTTTTATATCTAGGATCACTGGTTTTTGGTATTTGTCAAGCCCTGCTTTGAAGCCTCTGACTTTTTCAGAATAGTATTTTCTCAACTTCATAAATTTATGACTAATTTGTCATGAAGCCAAAAAAATTAAACCGAAACTTTAATATCTAATACTGTATTTATATCCTTACTGCAATAAGGTTTAAAGTAGGTAGTATTAAATACTTAGTCACAGATTAACTATCAAAATTGCAGACACAAAACAAGTGCTCTGCTTTTTCCACTGAGCCAACTGCTGTCCAACTTTTATTTCTGTCTTTTCATCTTTATGACAGTTATCAAGGCCTTGAAAGAGCAATGCCATGAGGCATTGTGACATTTGTATTGTATAATTTTTTTTAAAACAAATGAGTGTAAATGGCATCATTAGCAGGATTCAGTCATCCTTGAATTATCAGTAACTGAGCTTCTCCACATTCTGAACAAATATTAAAATACATTCTGCCTTAGCCACAGTTTTATTATATAGGTTACTTGTAAAAATTAAATACATCTCAATCACTAGAAATTCTATGAAATTGTGGATATCTAAGCAGGACTTAATAAATAAATAAATAAAAAATATACTAATACCTACTTAACCCAAAATACGCTGTACTTAGACACATGTAAGATATTATTGATACGGACAAGTAGGTCAAGATTAAAAGGGACACTGAACCCAAATCTTTTATTTCGTGATTCGGATAAAGCATGCAATTGTAAGCAATTTCAAATTTACTCCTATTATCAATTTTTCTTCTAACTCTTGCTATCTTTATTTTAAAAAGAAGGCATCTAAGCTAAGGAGCCAGCAAACTTTTGGTTCAGCACCATGGACAGCACTTTTTTATTGGTGCTTTCCAATCAGCAAGGACAACCCAGTTTGTTCACCAAAAATGGGCCGGCATCTAAACTTCCATTCTTGATTTTCAAATAAACATACCAAGAGAATTAAGAAAATTTGATAATAGAAGTAAATTAAAAAGTTGCTTAAAATTGCATGCTCTATCTGAATTGCAAAAGAAAAAAAATTGGGTTCAGTGTCCCTTTAACCCCTTAATGACAAGTGACGTACCAGGTACGTCCTGCAAAAACTTGCAGTTAGTGACAATGGACGTACCTGGTACGTCACTTGTCTAAGAGAGTGCTGGAAGCGATCGCAATCGCTTCCAGCAGCTCTCAGGGTATTGCAGTGATGCCTCGATATTGAGGCATCCTGCAATACCCTTAGAAAGCATCCGATGCAGAGAGAGCCACTCTGTGGCCCTCTCTGCACCGGTAGCGATGCGGCCGGTTCGTTGGTGGGTGGGAGCGCAACTGGGAGGCGGGTGGCCGGCCCATCGCTACCCGGCATCCGGCTCCTGTTAGTGCAATGTGCACGCCGGGTGCCGGGAGCGTGCGGGGGCGCGCGTGCGCGTGCGCACGCCCGCGATCACCTACCCACACTGACACCAATGAGTGGGAAGAGGGGGGGAAATATATATATATGAGGATCTGGGAGGGGGAGGGGGTTGGGGTATTGTGGGGGGCTGCTACACTACAGAAAAAAATAAATTAGTAATAAAAAATAATTAAAAACACTTTTTTGGGGGGCAAATTGGGTACTGGCAGACAGCTGCCAGTACCCAAGATGGCGGCAATTAGGTAGGGGAGAGGGTTAGATTGCTGGGGGGGGGATCATGGAGGTTGGGGCTAAGGCAGGAGTCCATCACAGCTAAAACATTTTATTTTTTTTTATTAAAAAAAATAAAAACTCCTTTTATTTAGTACTGGCAGACTTTCTGCCAGTACTTAAGATGGCGGGGACAATTGTGGGGTGGGGGAGGGAAGAGAACTGTTTGGGAGGGATGTGTCAGGTGGGAGGCTGATCTCTACCCTAAAGCTAAAATTAACCCTGCAAGCTCCCTACAAGCTACCTAATTTAACCCCTTAACTGCTGGGCATAATTTACGTGTGGTGCGCAGCAGCATTTAGCGGCCTTCTACTTACCAAAAAGCAACCACAAAGCCATATAAGTCTGCTATTTCTGAACAAAGGGGATCCCAAAGAAGCATTTACAACCATTTGTGCCTTAATTGCAGAAGCTGTTTGTAAATAATTTCAGTGGGAAACCTAAAGTTTGTGACAAAATTTGTGAAAAAGTGAACTTTTTTTTTATTTGATGACATTTGGCGGTGAAATGGTGGCATGAAATATACCAAAATGGGCCTAGATCAATACTTTGGGTTGTCTTCTAAAAAAAAATATATACATGTCAAGGGATATTCAGGTATTCCTGACAGATATCAGGGTTCCAATGTAACTAGCGCTAATTTTGAAAAAAAGTTGTTTGGAAATAGCAAAGTGCTACTTGTATTTATGGCCCTATAACTTGCAAAAAAAGTAAAGAACATGTAAACATTGGGTATTTCTAAACTCAGGACAAAATTTAGAAACTATTTAGCATAGGTGTTTTTTGGTGATTGTAGATGTGTAACAGATTTTGGGGGTCAAAGTTAGAAAAAGTGTGTTTTTTTCAATTTTTTCCTCATATTTTATATTTTTTTTTATAGGAAATTATAAGATATGATGAAAATAATGGTATCCTTAGAAAGTCCATTTAATGGCGAGAAAAACGGTATATAATATGTATGGGTACAGTAAATGAGTAAGAGGAAAATTACAGCTAAACACAAACACTGCAGAAATGTAAAAATAGCCATTGTCATTAAGGGTAAGAAAATTGAAAAATGGTCCGGTCATTAAGGGGTTAAACTTTCATGAAAATAAAAATAAACTTTCCAATTTACTTATATTAACAAATTTACCTCTCTCTTGAAATCATCTGTTGAAATGTAGATCCTAGGTAGGCTAAGGAGTGTGCACAAGTTATATAAAACGTTGTTATATGCGAGTATTTCCAATAATGTTTATACAAATTGTATTTGAGAACTATAGTGATTTATATGCTAAAACAATTGTGGCCCTACAAACACATTATTAATAATCCTATGTCAAATTATAAAAACATCATGTAATCCAGTTTGGAACTACCCCCTCTGTTTTTCTATTATTACTAGTAACACATTGTGAGAATAGCATTTATCCTAGGTTTTTGAATTGTGTTGCCCTAATTGAATCATTTTAATAGTCAAGTTTTTTATATTATGTAGCCCTCGAGTCCACAGGCTTAGAGTGTAATACTTTTTGAGAATCTCTCTCCTAGTGATGGTAAACACTCCCCTTTTTTTAAAATCAGAACCAAAATGTTATTGATATTTTAGATGGAGTTTCATTCGTCAGTTATAAAGAAGATGAAATTGAGTCTACTTTTTAATATAGATATGAAATTTAAATACCCTGCGCTCTGCCGCCCACTTCAAAAGTACATTTTTCTGTGAGCGAACGGTTTGAATTGTTGTCCAATTAGAACTCTAGCTACAACAAAAGTGCCATATGGGGAAAGGACTGATTGGACAACAATTCAAACCTTTTGAAGTGGGGGGTGGAGCATGGGGTATTTCAATTTCATATCGATATTAAAAAGTAAGTTATAGCGCAACCTCATAACTGATGAACTCCATCTAAATTATCACTAACATTCAGGATCTGTTTTTAAAACGGACAGAGTTTACCATCCATTTAACTTGAAATGTTTATGCATGGCTCCTAAAGTAAATCTTAAAACAAATTTTAAAAAAAATTTTTTTTTAGCTAGAGCATGCTATTTTAAAGAACATTTTCAATTTAATTCTATTACCAAATATGTTCTCTTAGTATCCTTTGCTGAAAAGCTTACCTAGATAGGTTCATAAGCAGCAATACACAATTGGGAGCAAGCTGGTGAAATGGAGTCACACACACACCTCTTGTCACTGGCTCATAAGACATGTTTAGCAAGATCTCCGTAGTGTATTGCTATTCTGGAGCGGACTTTGAGTTTAGTCTTTTTGCAGGGGTTAAAAAATCTAGTTCTATGCAATCAATAGTGCAATAATAAAATACTCCAACACATATTTTCCTTTTCCACTTTTATATTCCTTTAATATGTTACAGTTTAACCTCAAAAACACAAATAAAAAGCCAAGCAAAAAGGTAGTTTGAACGGCAAGTACTGATAAAGAAGTAAAAAACTGTGGCACGTAAATACAGGTAAAACTTACAGCTTATTCATCATGGTGCTTATCTCTGCAGAAATAAAAAGATAGGCATCTTTACAAGTTAGCACATTACTGGCTTTAAAAAAATATAGAAACACAGCTTATGCCATAGGAAACAATTTGCTATACACTTAATCTCTGCATAAAGCTCATTAAATGGTGGCGCGGCTGGAAAATAAATAAACAATACCAAGAGAAATGCAAAAGAAGAAGACTGAGCAATAAAAATATCCGATTGAACCATATTGGTTTTTTTTTTTTAAAAAAGGGCCTAGTTTCTATTGAGTTGGTAAATTGGTGTTAAAAATATTTATCTCCATTTAAGTCTATGGAGAATTTTTATGCTACGACCAGTTTACAAACTTTACCACCTCAATAGAATCTAGGGCTAGGCTAATGTTAGCAATAATAATAATAATCTGTGGCACCTTTAGAGAAAGAAAACTGCTGGTAAAAAAGTTTAAAGGGACACTGAAGTCAAAACCAATCTTTCCTGATTCAGATATAAGGGGGGGGTCCAATGTACTTCCGTTATCAAAATGTGGACACTTTCTTAGGTACCAGCTCCTTCTGAGTATGCGCAAGAGTTCACAGTATATACACATATATGAATTTTGTGATTGGCTGATGGTCACATGATATAGGAAAATGGAAGCAACTTATAAAGCCGTCAGAAAAAAGTAATTTACCATTCATTTGAAAGTATTACTGCTTTCTATTTTTATTATGCAACTCTACTTTATTTAACCCCTTCAGGATGTACCTATCCGTCCAAGTACCAAAAAAAAAAAAAAAGGAAAATTAAGCACATGATCTTTACTGCGCTCACGTGCTTCAAAAACAGTGCTGATTGGCTCCTGGGGAACTGCCTGTGTTGCTAGGCATGGGACGTCCTGCAGTAAGATCAACCGCTGTTTTTAGAATGGAGCAGGACGCCACAAAAGTTGGGACGTTCCATGCGGTCCTAAAGGCCCTTAAGCCCAACACTTTTAGGACAGCATGGAACGACCTAACTGCGTCAAATGGTTAATGGTCCTTTAACGCTTGATTAAACTGCAGTATTCGTAACCTTCATTCTAAAAATAAAAAAGTAGGATATAATTATAATCACATTAAAGGGAAAGAAAACTCTAAAAATGTCTATTACGCATATGCACTATTTAAATTTAAAACAATTGTAAGTTAAAGATGTTAATTTTGGATTTAAGCTAAGAGGAAGTGCAACTGAATGGTCACTGAACTCTAATTAAAGGGACATTTCCAATGTCCTGTCAGCAACTGTTAATCTGTAGCGCCGTTGAAGACAGAGGTCTCTACAATACAATTCTGTAATGTCCACAGCACTGTATTTTAAAAGATATCCTTTATTTGAACAATTAAAACATAGCAACATTTCGGCCATTGCCCCACTTAATCATGCATGATTAAGGGTGGAAACGCCCGAAACACCACTATGTTTTAATTAAAGGGACAGGAAACCCCAAAGATTTCCTTCATGATTCGTACAGGACATACAAGCTTTAAACAACTTTCAAATTGACTTTTAATATCAAATATACTTAATTCTCTTGTTATCCTTTGCATCTAGTTAGTGAATCACAATAGACAAATGTGTGCATGCACCAATCACCAGCTAGCTCCCACTAGTGTAGGATATGTGTGTATTAATTTACAACAATGAATACCAAGAGAACAAAGCACATTTGAAAATAGAAGTGATTTTAAAAGAGTCTTAAAATTGCATGCACTCTCTGATTCTTGCAAGTTTAATTTCAACTTCATTATCCCTTTAATTTGTATCTGATAAATATAATCCTATTGCTGCTTTTGCAGCCACTCCTGTGTCCTCACCATATCCTTATTTATGTCCCTATGAGTGGTTACTTACCTGAGCCACTGGCCGTCCAAGAATTGAAGCAGTGTTCTCCCCAGGACCTTTATTTATGGGCCCGCCACGCAGATTTTACGGACAACCCAGCTAAAATGCAAGCCAATATTAAGATAAAACTAGCTATTTTTTTCTCCAAAAATTATCATTAACTCAAAGTTAAATTATGAAATTAAATGTGTGCTTTGTATAGCTTAAATAACATTTAAAAACATGAGAAAATGTTATAACATTGGAAAGTATTACACTGTCCCCACCCGGCTATTTCATAATGCCATCTGGCTAACAACATTTTCTAAGAACACTGTGAAGGGTATTTTTTTGTTTCTTTAAAGATCCTGCAAGCTGCTCCTACACTCAGTAACAGCGTGCTCCTGCAGCTTGCTTTCCTGAGCCTTTACAATTGTGTCACAGAAAGATGGGATAGCAAGCTGTTACTGAGAAAGGGGGTGCAACTTCTATTTGACTGCACATCCCATTTTGTAGGGATTATAGGTGCTGCAGTCATGAATTCAGGGTGCATATCAACCTCCAGCCTTACTATCACTGACAGCCTAATCAAATCAAGCAACAGGCAGTTTGGCTGTGATTGGGGAACAATAATGCCCAACAGGCGGCGGACAAAGCAGTGGATCACTGTGAAGGCAGCAAATATTATAGGTGCCTATTTGGTATAATTGGCCACCTCTTGAAAGGCGATTATAGGAGAGGGTGGCTTCCTGATACTTATATCCACCCACTATAGTTATAGTCTCCCTTCTGTAAATGTATTCAGGTCAGATCTCATCTGTCCTCTATTTGGATAGAACTTTCATCTCAAATTCATCTGGGAAACAGCTGGGGACCCCTGGCCTATACAACACTGCACTAGGCTTTACTGCATACAGGACAAATCATTCAGTCTTTATTATAAGGTAATTGTTTAGTTGTGATGTGTTTTACTTTACTAAACAAAAATCCCATGCTATGGCCTTTACTGTATGGGCAGATAAGAATTCTTCAACACATCAGCCTATAAATAAAAAATATTAAAGCATAACAAAGAATATTGCATGCATGTGATTGTGTTTGATATAATTTTTTGCTTAAAGGGCCACTAAACCCAAAATCTTTCTTTCATGATTAAGATAGAACATACAAAT
>NC_069503.1:430393467-430513467 GCF_027579735.1 Bombina bombina
GCATTCTTATCTTTTTAAGCTTAACGCTAAAACTTGTCACAAAGTGTGTATGATCAGACTGTTAATACACTGAAGATTTGTATGTCAGATACTGAGATGTGAAATATCTGTTTAAAATCAAATTTACCAAAAAATAATAATCAAGTACAAAGTCAACTAAGCACAATTCAGCCCTGAAGTCAGATTTGTTGCTATGGACAGACTTGTATTGCTGGGTTCCAGTGCCTACCTGACTTGTATAGACATGAAATAGTTAACATAAAGAAGCAGCAACATGTTAGTACAGACCAAGCACAAAGTTCTCGTTCAGGGAAATTCCCCTACAGTTGTTAAACTACAAGCTAAGAGTCTGACAAGTATGCTAATAACAAGTGTGAAATATTACAAAGCAATAAGGGACTGTTGCTTTCCCTTAGATTAAAATAATAACACTTGTAGTTTGAAACAATCTGCAATTTGATGTTAAAGAATTATTTTGCTTAACCCCTTAATGACCACAGCACTTTTCCATTTTCTGTCCGTTTGGGACCAAGGCTATTTTTACATTTCTACGGTGTTTGTGTTTAGCTGTAATTTTCCCCTTACTCATTTAATGTACCCACACATATTATATACCGTTTTTCTCGCCATTAAATAGACTTTCAAAATATACCATTATTTTCATCATATCTTATAATTTACTATAAAAAAAATGATAAAATATGAGGAAAAAATGGAAAAAAACACACTTTTTCTAACTTTGACCCCCAAAATCTTTTATACATCTACAACCACCAAAAAAAAACCATGCTAAATAGTTTCTAAATTTTGTCCTGAGTTTAGAAATACCCAATGTTTACATGTTCTTTGCTTTTTTTGCAAGTTATAGGGCCATAAATACAAGTAGCACTTTGCTATTTCCAAACCACTTTTTTTCAAAATTAGCGCTAGTTACATTAGAACACTGATATCTTTCAGGAATCCCTGAATATCCATTGACATGTATATATATTTTTTTTAGAAGACATCCCAAAGTATTGATCTAGGCCCATTTTGGTATATTTCATGCCACCGTTTCACCGCCAAATGCGATCAAATAAAAAAAATTGTTAACTTTTTCACAAACTTTAGGTTTCTCACTGAAATTATTTACAAAAAACTTATGCAATTATAGCATACATGGTTGTAAATGCTTCTCTGGGATCCCCTTTGTTCATAAATAGCAGACATATATGGCTTTGGTTTTGCTTTTTACTAATTAGAAGGCTGCTAAATGCGACTGCGCACCACACGTGTATTATGCCCAGCAGTGAAGGGGTTAATTAGGGAGCATGTAGGGAGCTTCTAGGGTTAATTTTAGCTTCAGTGTAGTGTAGTAGACAACCCCAAGTATTGATCTAGGCCCATTTTGGTATATTTCATGCCACCATTTCACCGCCAAATGCGATCAAATTAAAAAAAACGCTAAATTTTTCACAATTTTAGGTTTCTCACTGAAATTATTTACAAACAGCATGTGCAATTATGGCACAAATAATTGTAAATGCTTCTCTGGGATCCCCTTTGTTCAGAAATAGCAGGCATATATGACTTTGGCGTTGCTTTTTGGTAATTAGAAGGCCGCTAAGTGCTGCTGCGCATCACACGTGTATTATGGCTAGCAGTGAAGGGGTTAATTAGGTAGTTTGTAGGGAGCTTGCAGGGTTCATTTTAGCTTTAGTGTAGAGATCAGCCTCCCACCTGACACATCAGACCCCCTGATCCCTCCCAAACAGCTCCCTTCCCTCCCCCACCCCACAATTGTCCCCGCCATCTTAAGTACTGGCAGAAAGTCTGCCAGTACTAAAATAAACGTGTTTTTTTTTAAAAAAAAATAAAAAAAATCTTTAGCATATTTACATATGCTTTGTAGGATCCCCCCTTAGCCCCCAACCTCCCTGATCCCCCCCAAAACAGCTCTCTAACCCCCCCCTCTGCATTATTGGGGGCCATCTTGGGTACTGGCAGCTGTCTGCCAGTACCCAGTTTACAATATATTTTCTGTTTTTTATTTTATTTTTGTATGGTTTTCTGTAGTGTAGCTTCCCCACGACCAACCCCTACCCCCACCCCCTCCCAGATCCCTTAGATTACTTTTTTTGGGGCATGTATTCCCCCTCTTCCTCCCACTTACATAGTGTAGTGTAAGTGGTTCCCACCCGCTCCCTCCCCGTGCACACGCCCGCCCGCCGCTCCCCGTGCACGCGCCGCCCGCCGCCCCCCGTGCACGCGCGCGTGTCTATGCGCGCCCCTGACTTTGCCGCCCCCGATCCCGCCCCCCTCTGTGTGTCAGAAACCATCGATGGCCGCCCACCCGCCTCCCACTGCAGCTCCCACCCACCAACGATTGCGGCCATCGATGTCCGGTGTAGAGAGGGCCACAGAGTGGCTCTCTCTGCACCGGAGGGGTAAAAATTGTTATTGCAGGATGCCTCGATATTGAGGCATCCTGCAATAACCGGAAAGCAGCTGGAAGTGATGAGGATCGCTTCCAGCTGCTTTCCAAACCGAGGACGTACGCCATACGTCCTCAGGCGTTAACTGCCTTTTTTCTGAGGACGTATGGCGTACGTCCTCGGTCATTAAGGGGTTAAAGAGACAGGAAACCCAGTACATGCAATTCATAATTTGGATAGAACATAACATTTGAAAAGTTGTTTAAAATTGTAACAGAAACATACAATACATGGGGCTAAATTTATCAAAGTAATTTGCCTTCAATTGTGGGCAAAATAACGCATACGCACCAATCGCCATATCTCTTGAATCATCTCCTCTGTAGAGTACTAAGTTTGGTAGATAATATCACCGTTGGACATGTACAATAAAGATTTGAAAATAAATGTCATATTTCTTAAAGTGAATGTAAATTTTGATGCTAAAGTGCCAGGTTTTTAAAACTTTGATTAAAAACAGGGGCACTTTAATTCATCAATATTTTCATTTCACTCCTGTTGTGAAAAAAAAAAAAAAACTTACCTTTTAATCTTCACAGCAGCTCCAGCTTCCTCCACCCAGTTTCAAAGCCTCTTCCTGGGTCTAAAATGAGGCATCCGGCTTCCTCCAATCACAGCAGTGAATCAGACACTGAATCCCCCGGGGGGAAGCTGTGATTGGAGGATGACCTGTCAATCATTTCTGACATCAGAAATGGCTTGTGAGACCGGAGGAAGCTGGAGCTGCTGTGAAGTTTAAAAGGTAAGTTTTTTGTCACAACAGGAGTGAAATGTAAATTTTGATGAATTAAAGTGCCCCTGTTTATAATCAAAGTTTTAAAAACCGGGCACTTTAGCATCCAAATTTACATTCACTTTAAGTAAACAAAATAGTAGAGAAAAAAAATTATATCAATAGAAAATAAAGAAACAGTGATTAACGCTTTAATACTTTTCAACTTATATGAAATAAGATAACATTTAATGTTATCTGCTCTCTCTCTCTCATTGGGGACGATTTATCATGGCTCGAATGGGACAAGATACATCTTTCCGCACGAGCCTTCAGGCTCCCTGGAAACAGGATTTAAGAAGCAGCTGTCTTAAGACTGCTGCTCCTTAACTCGTACGCCACCTCTGAGGCGGCGTACAGCAATCAGCCTGATCACATACGATCGGGTTGACACCCCCTGCGAGTCTGCAATATACTTTATTTATTTTGTCCCCTTTTTCCTTTAATTCCATTCTGAAATTGTGAGCTTTTCAGTTCCTGTAAAAAATGAAAGTGCAGAACACTTATATTCCACACAGCCATTGGCTGCACACTCTAGTGACCTATTTATAACGGTCTCTAATTGGCCAAAGCAGAGAAGGTAACCTAAGTTACAACGTGGCAGCTCCCATTGTTTTATAGACACTAAAATTTTACACTTATTTTGTCACTATTTAAACAGCTAATGAAACTTAAAAAATACATCTACATGTTATTCTCAGACTAATCTTTTCATTGAATGCATAATTCTATCTAGCATTTGTTTATTGTTTATGTTCCTTTAAAGGGACACTGTAAGCAAAATTTAATGATGCTTGTTACGAACTAACTACCCAAAATAAGCATGTTCTCAATAGGATCTCATTATGAGATTTTTACCATATCGCCATAATCTTCTTTAATAAAATTAATTATTTTCCAAACCCACTCCGTGGGTATACTTTGCTCCTCTCCAATCCTGGCTGTCAACTGCAGTTGGAATATGGCGCCTAAAATTCTCTCTGCGCATGCGCAAGATTGCACATTGTCACTGCAAATGTCACTCCACTAAAGACTGCCTGGAACATAGAAGACCTGCTCTATTGATTGTACATCATAAGATCCAGCAGTGCTTTGAAGATCAGGTTGTGCAGGCTAATAGTGTTTCTATTGTACATAGAAAGCCTGGAGAACTAATTGCATAGATTTTGGTCTAAAAAGAGCAAGGTGATTCCAATCTAGCTAAGGGCGATTTCGGCTTCAATAGTTGATAATGCACATGCGAATGAGAACTATTTAGTCTGATAATGATATGCAAAAATACCAAATATGATTGGTTATAGTTTTAAAACAGGTAGTGCCAAAAATTGGGGGCTGGATATTATGATGTAATCATCCAAAAATAAAGATGCTTTTTCTAACGTTATGCGGCTTCGTTTTTCAACATTTGTAGGTCAGTAATTCTTACTTCATGCATCTTACTTATTATATGTGGTTTTTTATACTAAATTTAGTAAAAGTTAGTATTCCTTTAAGGATAAGCTGTTTATATGCATTAACCCTTTTGTGCCAGGGTTAACGTGTCTACATCAGAACAACTGTTCTGATGTAAACAAATTGAAATCTCGCAATCGTGCACATGATAACGAGATTTCAATGATGGGATCGCATCAGGGGGGCGTCACTATGATTCTAGGCACGCTCTCCAGATGTAGGCGATGACTAAATAGGGGAGGGGCCAAACAGACATTTTCAAATGGCAGCGGCGCGAACAGTAAGTGCTTTCACTTGCAAACCATAAAGATCACAAAACTGGGCTACATTTGTACATAATGATCGATTTACACTTTATATAGATCACTTAGCAGAATTTTTAGGTTGACTGTCCCTTTAATAACATTTGACAGAGTTCTCTTGATTTTTCAATTGAGTTTTAGTATTTGATTAAACAAAACTAAAATCCGAGGAAGAAATAATAGTTTGGCCAATAATTGTAATATCTGTTATTTGGGACCAATATATTTGAACTTTACTACAGCTCCACCAGATGTGGTACATGGTAATCTTTCAAGGAGTAAGGTACCATCTAGTCAAAAGTTTCATATTGGTTTCTGACTATAAAGCTGACTTGGAGGTATTCTTAAGCCAAGTCTTAAATATGTGAGCTGAAGTGGAGTGGCCAGTGGCCTATTTCTTTATCCCAATTTTTGGTATATGAAGGGAGGGAGAATGAGATTTAAGCAAGATTTTATATAAAGGTTGTGATAGTTTTAGTTATCTTTTTATCATTATTACAAAAGACGTTCAAAATTAGTGATGGGTCTAAATACAGTAGATTTTTTTTATATTTTTAAGTAACCAGGAAGTGACACATTTGATGATAGCATAGCCATGGCTTTAGAAAACCCTGGCCTAAATGACCTAAATGAGATTTAGGGTGGATTTTTCCATTTTTACTTATCAAATTTACTTTTATTTTCAAATACGCTTCATTCTCATGTTAATCCTTTTCTGAAGAAACAGCATTACGCTACTGGAATCAAGTTGAACACATCTAGTTAGCCAATCATGAGACAAATGTATGCAGGCAACAATCACCAGCTAGCTCCCACTAGTGTAAGTTATGTGTGTATTAATTTTCAGCAAAGGATATCAAGAGAACAAAGCACATTTGAAAATAGAATGATTTTAAAAAAGTGTCTTAAAATTATATGCTGTATTGGTTTCTTGCAAATTTAGTTTTGAACTTTCCTATCCCTTTATGGAAGGGTTTGCTTGTTGCAAGTAGTGTGTGTGTGTAAATATCACTATAGTTTTACTAGTCAGGGGAGAAATGCTACGAGTCCAAAGAGGGAGCGGGGAGTTACTAGTCCATTAAATGATGTTAAATACAGGGAAAAAAGTAAATTTTTTTAGTCATCCACTAATATCTTACACCTCAGGAACAGGTATGTGTTTGTGTGTGTAATAAATAAATCTATATGAGGACCTATAACAAACTTGGTTCCTAAGATTGTAATTTCCTATATAACCCATAAATAATCGTCTCAAGCTAAATATAAACATGACCAATAATCTAAAATCACCATAATTTAAAGGGACATTATACAGCAAATAAATGCTAGATATAATGATGTATTCAAAGAAGGGCTGCACAATTAATCGCGGATGCGATTTTAAACAGTGATTAATCGCAGCGGTTTTAAAACCGCGAGAGTATGCTATTTTTAGACCCGCCCCCTTTGACCTCACCTATGACGTACAGGAGGGACGCCGACTTGGTACATTGAGCCAACTTACCGGGGAGCGTTGTGGCTGATGCGGGTTACAGGGAGGGGGGCCGGCTTACCGGGGAGCGCTGTGGATGATGTGGGTTACAGGCGGTGATGGTGGTTACAGGCGGTGCTTATTGGGGGGGTTACAGTGGGAGCTGATGGGACTTATGTAGGTTACAGAGAGGGGCTTATGGGGGTTACAGGGGGTGTGTGGTTACAGTGGGAGCTGACGTGAAAACCCCTTTTTTTTTTAAACCGCAATTATTTTTTTTAAAGGGACATTATACACTAAAACATTTTGAATCATATGTGAAGGTACAAGTGCAAACTTGAAATCTTGCAACCTTATATTTTACTATATTAACGCTATTGTAGTTTTTCTTTACCTTAAAAGGGAAAGAAGTTATCTGATAAAGCCAATCATGGACAGATATTAGCAGGGTTAGCCTTGTGAAGGCTTCATGGCACATTTCAAGTTTTGAGAATTACATGAAAAGGGGGGGGGGGATAAATAATAAAAATGCAAAGTTATTTCATTGTGTATAACTAAAGATTTTTATATAAAAATCTCAATGTGTTTACTGCCCCTTTAAAGTGTTCTCAGTCAGTGAACAAGTTTACCTGCTAAAGTATATTAAATGGTTTAAAAATACCTACTATTAAAACGAGAGAGACTCTTTTTAACGAGTGTTCATGAATAAGCTTTAAATACAGTGAATTATTATCTGCCTCTTCCATGAGTACACTGTTACCTGCTAAAGTATATTAAATGGTTTAAAAATACCTACTATTAAAACGAGAGAGAGTGAGTGAGAGAGTGTGAGTGAGAGAGTGTGTGAGTGAGTGTGTGAAAGAGTGAAAGAGAGAGAGTGTGTGAGTGTGTAAGTGTGTGAGTGTGTGAGTGTGTAAGTGTGTGAGTGAAAGAGTGAAAGAGTGAAAGAGTGTGTGAGAGAGAGAGAGAGAGAGTGAGAGTGAGACTCTTTAAAGAGTGTTCATGAATAAGCTTTAAATACAATGAATTATTATCAGCCTCTTCCCTGAGTACACTGTTCCAAAGTTTAAAATGTAATCTTTCATGATTCAAAACCTAGGTAGGCTCATATGCTAATTTCTAAGCCCTTGAAGGCGGCCTCTTATCTGAATGCATTTGACAGTTTTTCCCAGCTAGAGGGCGTTACTTCATGTGTGCCATATAGATAACATTCTGCTCACGCCCGTAGAGTTACTTATGAGAGGGCACTGATTGGATAAAATGCAAGTCTGTCAAAAGAACTGAAATAAGGTTTCAGTCTGCAGAGGCTTAGATACAAGGTAATCACAGAGGTAAAAAGTGGGGGAATGGGTAATAAAAGGGATTATCTATTTATTTATTTTTTAAAAACAATAACAAAATTCTGATGTAGACTGTCCCTTTAAGGCAAGATGTTTGTCTTTGTTAAAAAAAATACGGAGTTTTGCAGGTTTTATAATCTGCGAGTAGTAAAACAAAATAGCTAGGGAAGTCTACATTAGCAAAATATAATGTTACAATATCACAAGTCAAGTTTTATTCCACTTTGATCTAGATGAAGCCTTCAACACTGGGATTTTAACTGACTTCTGAACTGGACTTTTGGCATAAACATTGAGCAATAAGAACATCTGATAACAAGTGTTTGACAACAGATCATATGATGGCCGCAGATTGTATAACATAGTTACACATTACAGAGATGGCTAGCTGGCGTGATCATTACAATGTTTTGTGTTCTTGTTTGTTTATTACTTACAGCCCTATTTGGAAGGGGAAAAAAAAAAAAAAAGAGATATTGAGCATGTGACAAAAAAAAATATGTTACATATCTCAGAAGTGTTGACTGTTGTGAAAAAAATGTTAAACCCATATTTTCCCTGCAACTCAGACCTAGAATTGCTATTTAAAAATAAATACATTAAAACAAATCTATGCAGATGCATCTCACCAGCAAAAGTCTGCACACTAATCACAGTACAAAAGTTCTCCATCTACTTGCTGGAGAATTCCACAGTAAGCAATGTGGTAAATAAGCCAGAACACATGCAAAAAATATCTACATCTACAGCACCATTTCTTCATCAGAGCACCTGGCAACAACACAGCACAAAAGGAAGGCCTTTTGCATAATTTTGATAAACATGCATGTTTTTTATTCATTATTTGATAGAGCGAGAAACTTGTTAATTAATTTTTTTCAAAGTTTGAAGAAGTTTCCACTCAAAAATACAATCTTTCCCACGGTTCTCATGTGTATCGCTAAGTTTTTTCTTGTACAATATGCATTCATGGTAGTAATTTTCTGCATTTCTTTTTTAATAAGCATAAAAAATATATGATGTTGTTTGGACTCATTTTGTAGAAAAATACATGTTAACTCACATAGTGTTTTTGTTTATTTTTTAAGCTGAAAGGGTCTCCCCACTGTTGAATGAAACTGTATGTCATGCTATGAGGCTTCTTTAAAAGGGCCATTATAGTGATAAAAGGATATGCTCTAACTAGTTGCAACTCTATGTGTTTAACCCCTGCTAAGTGGTTAAACACAGTTGCAGTATTGTTCAAGGGGCCACAGAGCACTGCTGGTCCCAAGTGAAATCTGTAGCTTACCTAATCAGCAGTAGTTACACAGCTGGGTCATGCTACTAGTGCTGGATTAGAGGAAGTTTCTGCTCAGAGCCAGCAGTGCTCTGCAGCTCTCGAGCGGTATTTTCTGTGTTTAACTCCTTTGTGGGGGTTAAACACATACAATTGCAGTGTTAGTGATAAAATTACATTTTATCACAATAATGGCCTTTTAACGTAATTCACATATTTGTGGGGTTATTAAAAAAAATTGGAACCAGAAATAGGGATTTAAGAATAAAATTTAAAAAAAAAAAAAAAAAAAAAAATGTAGAATTTTTCCCCATGCGAAAGTTGTGACATAACGAAGCACTTTGTAGTGAAACAATACTGTACCATAAATGGTAAACAGCTTGGACTACAATATAATTATAGGTAATTCAAATAGCTAACCCATCAACTAGCAAGTCTTGTAAAATGTAATGAGTCAACAGTAAAACTCTAATGCTAGTAGTGTCTAAGGGTTGTGTATGAAATGTGCTATTCTGGTTTTGACCTTGGAAGTGATTTAATGACCGATCTTAAAGAAAATGGTCAACACAGCTTGCAAATACTCATTAAAAAAAGGACACAAGTATTAAAATAACTAAAAGGGATAGTAAACTCATTTTTTTTTTTCTTTCATGATTCAGATAGAGCATGCAATTTTAAGCATGTGACCGGAGGCATTTTCAATTTACTAGGAAAGTCAATAGAGAAAAGATGCAGCGTAGAATATACATTCTGGGTGACAAGATTTCATATATACTTGAAAACATATGCTATCCTTTTCATGTATGCCTGAGATTGATTCAGATATGTTCATTAAATTGTTATCCAATTAAAAACTAGTCATACAGATCAGGGGAAATATTACAGATGTTTCCTTTAATTAAACATGTATGCTTACCTTCACATAAAATTAGATGTAATCTGGTTTCTTATAAATTACACAGGGAAAGCTCACAAGGAATGAAAATAATTGTTGCAAATATGAAGGTTAAATTAATGAAAAGGAAGTCTGTAAAAAATAAATAAATGGAGTTGGGAATATTAAAGAAAATGTATTTTAAATACATGAAACTAAATATTTTAGGCGCTCTTGGCTGCTCAAAACAAATTTTTCCTACGATATTGTCTAAATGCAGATTCTATTCCAACATAAGATAATTTACAAAATTCTCAAAAGATCCCTAGCTAAGCAATTACACTGTACTGCTTTAGAATTTTCTGTTAAATGGTTCATTTTAAATTAGAAGCAGTTTTACTATGCACACGTATTAGCAGAACTGCTTCTAATAAACACCTTTACGGTTACATACGGAGCATCTATTTGTATACGGTGTGAACCTGCACTAAACAGCTTACACCTGCTCGAACAGTCAACAGTGAAAAATCTCATGTTTTTGTGCGATTGCTTTTATTAAAGTTCTTGAGTAACAGTTTTTATGCAATATAATTATTAAAGAGGTATAGAGTCCTGAGGGTACCTATGCATGCTCTTCAACAAAGGATACCAAAAGAACAACATTTTGTAATAGAAATAAACCATTTGGGGGTTTTGTTTTGTTTTTAATTGCATTGTCAGTCTGAACCTGTCTCTTGTATAGGTCATGACCATACCACACCAGATAAAACGGAATTATTAAAGTGGGTACAAGGGTTAACTGAGGCACTGTGTAGTCTGACCTTGTACACACAGATGTATAACTGTCTAGGAACCAAGCATTACATTCTTTCACAAGGATAAAAGGAGAAAAACATTAACTCCTAACATTCCAGAAACTTGTACCTATCATGAGTTGATCATGACAGTACACCTGAAAATGTGTGTAACCAAAATCACCAAGCATATAGGAGGTAGGTCATATATATACACACTTTCATCTTTTGTGAATACTGCAAGGTGTTGACCAGCACCACTCAAAGCTCACACAATAGGGGAATACACGCACATACATCCTACAGGCTTACGCACACCATGTCGCATGTGCAATAAAAATTTGAGAATGTATCAGAAAAGGTGTGATAACTTCCAAACTTTGCAAATTGATGTAAATCAAACTACTGTTTTCTATTCAAGTTTAAAATTAAATTAACGTACTGTGAATTTCCCATTAGACTTTCAACTCCTTTTAAAAGTGACATTGAAGAATAAAAATATAAAATTATTTTATTTCTTTTAAACATTTTTAATATAAATTATTTTCTTTTATTATGTGTTTTACCACTGCAGATGTATTCAAAGATATACTGCTGTGCCGCTCTAGGTGAGGATACAGAGTGCAACCAAATGAGGATAATGCATACATGGCTGTATATACAGGGAGTGCAGAATTATTAGGTAAATGAGTATTTTGACCACATCATCCTCTTTATGCATGTTGTCTTACTCCAAGCTGTATAGGCTCGAAAGCCTACTACCAATTAAGCATATTAGGTGATGTGCATCTCTGTAATGAGAAGGGGTGTGGTCTAATGACATCAACACCCTATATCAGGTGTGCATAATTATTAGGCAACTTCCTTTCCTTTGGCAAAATGGGTCAAAAGAAGGACTTGACAGGCTCAGAAAAGTCAAAAATAGTGAGATATCTTGCAGAGGGATGCAGCACTCTTAAAATTGCAAAGCTTCTGAAGCGTGATCATCGAACAATCAAGCGTTTCATTCAAAATAGTCAACAGGGTCGCAAGAAGCGTGTGGAAAAACCAAGGCGCAAAATAACTGCCCATGAACTGAGAAAAGTCAAGCGTGCAGCTGCCAAGATGCCACTTGCCACCAGTTTGGCCATATTTCAGAGCTGCAACATCACTGGAGTGCCCAAAAGCACAAGGTGTGCAATACTCAGAGACATGGCCAAGGTAAGAAAGGCTGAAAGACGACCACCACTGAACAAGACACACAAGCTGAAATGTCAAGACTGGGCCAAGAAATATCTCAAGACTGATTTTTCTAAGGTTTTATGGACTGATGAAATGAGAGTGAGTCTTGATGGGCCAGATGGATGGGCCCGTGGCTGGATTGGTAAAGGGCAGAGAGCTCCAGTCCGACTCAGACGCCAGCAAGGTGGAGGTGGAGTACTGGTTTGGGCTGGTATCATCAAAGATGAGCTTGTGGGGCCTTTTCGGGTTGAGGATGGAGTCAAGCTCAACTCCCAGTCCTACTGCCAGTTTCTGGAAGACACCTTCTTCAAGCAGTGGTACAGGAAGAAGTCTGCATCCTTCAAGAAAAACATGATTTTCATGCAGGACAATGCTCCATCACACGCGTCCAAGTACTCCACAGCGTGGCTGGCAAGAAAGGGTATAAAAGAAGAAAATCTAATGACATGGCCTCCTTGTTCACCTGATCTAACCCCATTGAGAACCTGTGGTCCATCATCAAATGTGAGATTTACAAGGAGGGAAAACAGTACACCTCTCTGAACAGTGTCTGGGAGGCTGTGGTTGCTGCTGCACGCAATGTTGATGGTGAACAGATCAAAACACTGACAGAATCCATGGATGGCAGGCTTTTGAGTGTCCTTGCAAAGAAAGGTGGCTATATTGGTCACTGATTTGTTTTTGTTTTGTTTTTGAATGTCAGAAATGTATATTTGTGAATGTTGAGATGTTATATTGGTTTCACTGGTAAAAATAAATAATTGAAATGGGTATATATTTGTTTTTTGTTAAGTTGCCTAATAATTATGCACAGTAATAGTCACCTGCACACACAGATATCCCCCTAAAATAGCTATAACTAAAAACAAACTAAAAACTACTTCCAAAACAATTCAGCTTTGATATTAATGAGTTTTTTGGGTTCATTGAGAACATGGTTGTTGTTCAATAATAAAATTAATCCTCAAAAATACAACTTGCCTAATAATTCTGCACTCCCTGTACTAGAATTACTAATAGAAGGGAATTTGCTTAATGGGACACTGAACCCAATTTTTTTTCTTTCATGATTCAGACTGAGCATGCAATTTTAAGCAACTTTCTAATTTACTCCTATTATCAATTTTTCTTCATTCTCTTGCTATCTTTATTTGAAAATCAAGAATGAAAGTTTAGAAGACGGCACATTTTTGGTTCACAACCTGGGTTGTGCTTGCTGATTGGTGGCTAAATGCACCCACCATTAAACAAGTGCTGTCCAGGTATCTGAACCAAAAATTGTCTGGCTCCTCATCTTAGATGCCTTCTTTATTAAATAAAGATAGCAAGAGAACGGAGAAAAAAAAAAAAAAAGAAGAAGAGTAAATTAGAAAGTTGCTTAAAAAAATTGCATGCTCGATCCGAATCATGAAAGAAACTTTGGGTTCAGTATCCCTTTAAAAATAAAATGTTCCGACTATAAAGAGCATATTATTTTTACCTAACATGCCCTTTTCCTATTTATTCTGCTGAATAATAGGATACGTATTGCAACATATTTAATTTTTCTACACAAGCTAACTTGTGTTTGGTCACATAAGCATTTAGAACTCTGAAGGACGGCACCTGTTATGTTAGAAACTTGAAAACATAGGGACGACAACAGCTTAGAAAATAGTCATCAGGTCCACAAACAGGCAAAAATGTTGGCATTTTACTGCTTGTGTAGGACCAACATAGGCCTAGTTTCCACTGAGGTGGTAAAGTTTGGCAACTTAAAAAAAAAATCCCCATAGACTTTAATGGAATTAAGTGTTTTTATTACCAGTTTCCACGATTTACTACATCAATGGAAACTATGCCATAATCATTAACCACTGTGCCTAGCTAGAATAACTATAAAAGCATAGCCTGTTTGCAGTCCTCAAATATTGAATTTGAACACCCTAAATGAGATGCAAACAAGATGTACAGTTGTGGTTTTAACACACAGGAAATGGGCATGTGCAATGCAAGTCATTCCCCTTCTTGCTTCGGCAGAGACAACCACAGGTCTGTTTTCAGCCAAAAGACAGGTGGGGTTACCAAGAGTCTGTAACTCGCTTTTAATACCTCTTTACATAGAGGTTTCTCGGAATCATTCAGAAAAAGCAGATCTTCCCCAAATAAAAGGATACCATGTAACTTTAGGGGGTCACGATTTTCCTATTTGTTTTAGACTGGCATATGACCCTTGTGACACCAGAGATTCTGCCATTATAAGAAAACAGAAAATCACAAAATTGATACAAAGAATACAGAAAGGTTGTAGGCAACAGAAAATAAGGTACAATAAAAGAGATAAAGGCGTAGATATTAAAAAAAAAAAAAAAAAAAAAAAAAAAGTTAGGAAGAAAGTGGCAGAGGAAAAAAAAAGCAGACATGATAAATAAGAACTTAAAGGATTACTTTCTGTTATAATTTTTAAGCTAAACAACTAACATATTAAAGTTAATAAACATTAATTAAAACCTACTGACCTATATTTTCTCCAAAACGAAGTTTCATAACGTTCTAAAAGTTATATATTTTATTCGCTGATGATGTCACGTTATACTGCCCACTATTTTCAGCACTGAGTGTTCAAAATACTTAAACCAATAACTTTGTGTTTAAAGCGCCATTTTGAAACCTAGGTATTGTAAACGGATTGGTACAGAGCAAAGGATACCCACGGAGTGGGTTTGGAAAACAATTATATTTGCAGACAAGATTTCTGATATACAGTAGAGATATGTTAATGAAATGCTATTGATAAAAAGCGTATTTGGGGTAGTTAGTTAGTAACAGGCATAGAAAATATTTACTTACAGTGGCCCTTTAAGAGCTTAGAAAGCAACAGAGAAATAAATTAAAAAAATAACACAAAATTAATGCAACTTTATTTAAATAAAAATAAAAAAAAAACTGCCTTGGAAACCCCAACGGGACAATGGACAAGGTTATGCCAGGCTCCTACATATCTTTTGTTTTTCATATTAAAACGTTTTCCAAGAATCACGTGTTCACCTTTTGTAACCTTCTGTGTCACTGGGTTTAAAAGAAGAAATGTGATGTTGCACGTTTTTTTTTTTCCGTCCTATTTACTACTAAAGCTGTTATACTACTAGTGTACAATGCATGAGATGAAGTCCATACAAAACAGGAGGAAATAACTGGTCCTAAAAGTGACACAATTCACTTATACAAGATTAGAACGGGATTAATACTGTGAGCAGCCTAGTCACTATTTTCTGAGCAATTCATCATGATGCCTGTGCATTGGAATTAATATAATCTCAGATTAAAGGGACATAATACTCATATGATAAATCACTTGAAACTGATACAGTATAACTGTAAAAAGCCGACAGGAAAATATCACCTGAGCATCTCTATGTAAAAAAGGAAGAATCTTTACCTCACAATTTCCTCAGCTCAGCAGAGTAAGTTCTGTGTAAAAAGTTATAATTCAGCTGTTGCCCAGCTGCAGGTAAAAAAAAAAAAAAAATGAAGAAATGAACAGCAGTCAATCAGCATCAGCAGTGCTGAGGTCATGAACTCTTTTACTGTGATCTCATGAGATTGGACTTAACTCTCATGAGATTTCGTAGTAAACTTCCTTAAACTGAATAGGGAAATAACACAAGAGTGCACAAGGCTCAATCCCATAGCTGTCCCGGGACAGACATACTGATTTGCTGCTTAGAAGTCCTTTACAATGGGATGTGGCTACTCTTGAGGTAAAATATTGTTCTTTTTTTTACATAGAGATGTTCAGGTGATATTTTCTAGTCAGCTTTTACTTTCAAGTTTTTCAACATTTGGGTATCATGGCCCTTTAATATTCTTTAAAAAAAAAATATATATATATATATATATATATATATATATACATACACATACACATACACGGAGTAGCTGTGTTAGTTTATATTTTGAGATTATATATATATATATATATATATATATATATATATATACGCACACACAAAAACGGTATGTAGCCAACAACTACTCAGTTTTATTAAAGGGACATTAATCCCAAAATGTTTCTCTTTCATGGATTTCTATTACCAAATCTTCTTCGTACTACACACTATATGGCAGCAGTTTTGCAATGTTATACATTAGCAAGAGCACTAGATGGCAGCACTATTTCCTTTCATATAGTGCTCCAGAAACGTGTGCTACCTGTCTAGATATCTCTTCAACAAAGAACAACATGAAAATGAAGCAAATCTGATAATAGAAGTAATTTAGAAGCTTTTATAAAGTTGTATGCTCTGTCTGAATCATGAAATAAAAAATGTTGGGGTTCATATCCTACCGTCTGACAACCTAAGTATCCTATAGTTCATCAGTGTGACGGTTAGAAGTGTAAAATTTTGCAGTCCATTTCTACAAGTCTTTGTGATGAATTTCACAATAGAGAGATACATGGATACCAATTACAATAAATTATATAAATATTGTTTTCTATAAAAAAACAAAACCACACACACCCCAACAATCTCATGCTCCCTTAATTTCACCACATTGTCATAAAAGTAAAACTCTTTATGAATGATAATAAATTAATAAAATCTCAAACAAGTGACAAGACACAGGAAATATGATCTGAAACATGCTTGTGTGTGCTATACCAATGTCAAGATACTTCACTACAGGTAATTCCAATAAACAATTCCTAGATTAAGCAATCAGGTGATTTCTGATAATACTTCTTGTGTAACAGAGTCACCACATGATGCTACAGTACTCACCTCCAAAGAGGTGTGGGGAGAGGTGAGAGGGCAGTGACCCTATCAGTAGCCGTGCTCCTCCCCCATGGCCTGTCCGCTCTCTGCTTCCCTCCTCTGGTGTGCGGCTGCCAGAGTCCTGAGCTGCTCCTGGTATGCCAATCGCTGACTGGCTGAGTTGGGCCTGACTCCTACTAGCCCCAACAGACCGGTTCCGAGGGCTGATCATATGTTGTGGAGTATCTGAAGCACCAGCTGATGCCGAATGTCCACCTGGGTTATAATGGTACCTGACATGAGGGGAAGAAGAGGTCACTACTCCAGCAGGGATCCTTATGGGCACCCGGACAGTACTTGATGGGATGTCTGAACCAGAATATGCCCGTGTCCGACCTTCTGAGCCAGTTCCGCTGCTCTGCCGTGCACCCATCCCAAGAACACACCTAAATGGGTCACCGCACATCCACTGGGGGGTATATAGCACCAGTTTTAACTTTCTTCCACCAACCCCTTGTGTATAAGTAATCTATATCCAATCTCCCTTTAGGTTTGGTTTTCCACTGCACACAGTCCACATAACCAATTTGCAATTTGTACATCCAGTTTATGGTTCTTTCCCTGGGTATAAAATCAGTCAGTCCAGCATTAGTAAAAAAAAAAAATGCTCAGAAGCCCAATGTAAACAAAAATAAACAAATACTGCCAAAACAGTAAACAATCCAGGTGTGTGCAGACTCACCCTTATGTTCAAGGTAAAGCTAGAAGGAAGCAATACAGACAAGGCTCTTCTTTGTCAGATTGATCAATACACAGCTGGCATAAGTGTAGTACTCTCCTGTGTTACCTACACCATCACATTGTGTGAGATCAGTCAGTGCCCAGAGCAGTTTTACATCCTCTCTCACTTCCACACAGGTGCTGTATTATACTGTATATCGGCGCCTAATGTAGAACTGTGTATTCAGCGTTTGCGCTGCAATTCTCCTTTACACAGTGCACGTACGGATATTACTATAATAAAGTTCCACTGCTTCTCAGTAGCTCACAGTTTATATAGCCATAGTCACATGACGATATAATGTGACCGTGCAAGCTGTAGATCATGTGCGTTAGTGTAAGTGCCTAGTAGGTGAATAGAAATGCATTGTGTGCCTGTATGTACCTTGCGTGTAAATAATCTGTGTCTTCATACACAAGACGGGGTGAACTCTGTCAGTGGTTGACCTTAGTCCATGTGCTCCCTGGCCGGGAGCTGCGCCCTTCTCCTCAGGCTCCTGTCACTAATACACAGCTTTTAGGAAGTGCAGAACAGACACAAACCCCCCTCCCTTTCCACGGTGCTTGCCGTCTTTCTCTCCTCCCACAAATGTCACTGTATTCTCCTCCCAATCTCATGTTTTCCTCTTCCCCGGGCTCCAGAGACTCCTCCTCTTTACTGTCCCTCACGACTCACCTTTCTCTGTTATTGTACCTTGCTTGCTCACGCCTCTCTTCATATCTGAACCTTTCCACCTTCCGCTAATTACGTCTCAGTTCCTCTTTTTCTCTATTAATTGTTAGACTTTGCAGTGTTGCTGTTTTAGTTATACTTTTCGGAAACCTCATTACGAATTACGACTGGATGTATTTTTCTCGTGTTTCTGTATCCATCTTAGTGCTTTATAACGTAGGCACTACTTATGCATGTATTGTATGTACACAGCAGCGGTCTGTCTTCTGTACCTGCACCTATACAGCACTGCATATATCACAGCTAATGTCTAAATTGCACTGTTATTTGTAAGCAGCGTAACAAGTGTTACTGTCATCGGCTGCCAATGTCTTTCAACGGGGCTATAAACAGATAAATGTATGTAGGACGACTTTATTTTAAGTCTCTCGATATCAGACATCCCAACCTGCAAAAACTCATTTCAGGGAGGTGGGTTCACCCGCTACTGCGCCGCCACCCCCCACCTCCCAGTTATATATTGGACACCTTGAAACCCTAAGTAAGATATAGACTTATTATTAAAGTAGTTTCCCACTAAAGTCATATTAAAAAAAAGTAGCTTTATTGCACAACCACATACAACATACCTATTTTACAGTGATCATATGCTAGTTGAATGCTTAAAAGGACATAATACTCATCTGCTAAATCACTTGAAACTGATGCAGTATAACTGTAAAAAGCTGACAGGAAAATATCACCTGAGCATCTCTATGTAAAAAAGGAAGATATTTTACCTCACAATTTCCTCAGCTCAGCAGAGTAAGTTCTGTGTAAAAAGTTATACTCACCTGCTCCCAGCTGCAGGTAAAAAAAAAAAAAAAAAATGAAGAAATGAACAGCAGCCAATCAGCATCAGCAGTGCTGAGGTCATGAACTCTTACTGTGATCTCATGAGATTTGACTTAACTCTCATGAGATTTCATAGTAAGCTTCCTTTACCTGATTGGTGAAATAGCATGAGAGTGCATGATGCTCATCCTTTCAGCTGTCCCAGGACAGACACACTAAAATGCTGCTTAGAAAGCCTTTACAATGGGAGGTGGCTACTGAGGAACTTTTGAGGTAAAATATCTTACTTTTTTACATAGAGATGTTCAAGAGATATTTTCTAGTCAGCTTTTTACAGCTATGCTGCATCACTTTCAAGTGTTTAAACATTTGGGTATTATGGCCCTTTAAATATTTTAGAATACGAAGTTTAATTACGTGCAGTAAATAAGGTAGTATTTGTGTTTTTATTTTATTAGAATAAGTGGGGGCATTTTGGTTACTGATGCATGCTTTGAGGGTTCTATAACATCCCAGCATTTAAAGGCATTCCTTAAAGAAACACTTTTCCGGATTTGGGCCACATTGTATCATGGCACTTAGAGTTTCAGGGAGATTGCATTCCATTTGCTGGCATCAGGGAGCCGCTATTACAATCAGGGAGACTCCCTGAACTTCAGGGAGAGTTGGGATGTCTGAGATATAATAGCAGCAACAACTAGTTCCTGGGTACGAGTGGCCCACAAACAAGCATTTCCTGTTTGTTTCACTATTATCAGTTTTGATTTACCCTTTTTCAAGTCACAAAATACATTTTACATATGTAACTGTCACTCTTTTATATGCATGATACAGACATCCCAAGCTGGAAAAACTCATTTCAGGGAGGTGACTTTACAGGCAACTGCCTGCGTGCCCCCCCCCCTTTATATACTGGTCACCTGGAAACCCTAAATAAGATAGAGACTTATCATTAAAGTAGCTTCCCACTAAACTCACATACAACAAACCTATTTTCCAGTGATCGTATGCTTGTTGAATGCTCAAATATATTAGAATACAAAGTTTAATTACAGCAGGGTTGTCTATCTCCTCCCTCACAGTGGCGCATTCTCTTTGCCCTTGTTCTCACTCAGCCTATGCTGCAGCCGATGTTGCCTGCTGCTGATTTTATTACAAGACCAGAGACTCCTATTTTGCATATCTTTCTTTATACTACTCAATGCAGCATTTTAAAGTAATGATACATAAGTGAAAGAAACATTAAAACAATAGATAAAACATGGTAAACATAAGTAGCCAATGAAATGGGTACTTTTGAGAACACAGAAAAAATGGACCAATAGGATAAGTCATAGCTTCCATAAACTGTCCAATACGTTCCCCAACTTCCTCTTTCTTTTGCTGCTCATTGAAGGATAAGTTTCAAATTTTGCTCTTATTATAATATTTTATATTTTGATATTATGTAAAAAATGTTTATATATAAATAATTTCCCCCTTGATATTGTTTATATTTGTTTTTCCTCACATTCTACCAGTTATTTTCTGTATTTCTTTTATGAATTTTTATATTTATTCAAATATGTTAATTTCCTTTTTTGTCGACTTGTCTTTCCTGTTACCTTCCTCCTTATAGTTACCGCCACACTACCCATCACTTTCATTTTCCCCTTCTTCCTAGCTTCTTCCTTTTAAATTTCTCTTGCAAAGCTATTTTCAGTTGTTGCGACTCGAGCAGCCGTCTGCCATCTTACATCGTCATCGCTTCTCTCTCTCTCTTCCTCCCGCCTCCTTTTTTCCCGCCCTGTTACGTAGCCGTATTTCCTCCCCTCATATCAGCTGGGCTTTCTGTCACAACAAACGGTCGTACCGGATACTTTTACAAGTATTTATTATCCGTTTTCCCAAAAAAAAATTTAAAGTCAGTTACCACTAAATGGTGTTAAAGTTTTACACTTAAGACTTTTATATAGCAATCTTGTAGGAATCTTATTACATTTATATAACATTTTTTCCTACAATACTTTTGAGGTATATATATTTTATTGACTGAAGTTCTTTTCTGTACCAAATTTATTTGTTATCTTTAGTATTTTTAAAAAAAATTCTTTTTAACATGTCACAAATATCTGAAACTAATGAACCCCTTACTGCACAATCTGTGCAGACTATGATTGATAACTCTATGGGAAAAATAATGTCTCATATAACCAAACTCCTGTCACAACAGCCTAATCCTAAAGCCATTTTTAAAAGGAAAAGACCCTTTTCTGCCTCTGTTTTAGCAAGCAAAAAATTACTTTCAAAGTCTGATCAGACTTTGGCTGACACTTCAATTCCTGGCGGTAAAGGAAGGAAAACATCCGCAAAACCTGCCCCTAATCCCAAGGGGTTACAAATGGGATCAAAAAATTCTGAGACTTTATCTATGAAAAAATCTAAAAAAGTGGTCTTATCTTCTGATTCTTCTACCGAAGAATTATCAAATTCTGATTTTGAAGATGTATCTGATATTTTATCCTCAGATTCAGATTCCTCTAAAGCCAAAAAACTTAAAAAAAATCTCTCAAAAACACCGTATGCACACACCCTCCGCATTCATTTCAATGGATGCGGAGAAAGCCTTTGATAGGCTCAGCTGGAACTTCCTAAAGCAAGTTCTATCTAAATTTGGGTTTGATCAGGAATTAATTGGGAAGATTTTCTCATTATATAACACCCCACAAGCAAAAGTTAAGCTCAATGACTCAGTCTCAGACCCATTCCAAATAACAAATGGCACGAGGCAGGGATGCCCCCTGTCTCCACTACTTTTCATGTTATCCATGGAAGTATTAGCCTCATATGTTAGGGATAACGAACACATAACAGGGCATCGGATAGGACAGTCGGAATACAAAATTACAATGTATGCAGATGACATATTTACCACACTAACGCACCCTAGCGAGTCAGTCCCCGCCCTTATTCATTTGATACAAGAGTACGGCCTCTACTCTAACTTCAGTATAAATATATCTAAATCTGAATTGTTGAGTATTAACTTAGAGCCAGCAGCAGTAAAAACTCTGCAACAGCAATTTCAATTCAGAATACAAGATAAAGCGATCAAGTACCTTGGGGTACATATCTCTCCTAATATCTCTGAAATTTTAACACTTAATTATAACTCACTTAAACTACATATATCCTCATTGCTAAGAGCTTGGAACAATAAATTCCTTTCCTGGCTTGGTAGACTTAATGCGATCAAAATGGTCATATTACCAAAAATTTTGTATTATATGCAAACCTTGCCCATTCCCCTCCCGGAACAAACAATCTACCAGATACAAAAAATGCTAACCAAGTTTATATGGGCAAATAAGCGACCACGCATAGCAACAGCAACACTTTACCGTCCAAGAGAATTAGGAGGCATGGGGGCCCCGAACCTACAACACTACAGGCAGGCAACCTTTCTGACCAGAATCGTTGATTGGTGTAAGAATGCAGTCAATAAAGAATGGGTCCAGCTAGAACATCAGTTAGCTAACAATACTCCGCTAGGAGGCTCCTGCTGGCTCCCTCCCAATCAAAGAGCACTTCCAAAAACTGTAGCCACAACGACATGGGAAACTTACAAATGTTGGGATAGGGTAATCAAGAAATATCCGCACATCTCCTCGACATACTCCCCGCTGACCCCAATAATGGGGAACGCACTCCATCCACTTAACCTTATAAAGAGAGGGGAATATCCCTTAAGTATACGAGAATCTCTTCCTGTCTGTGAATTTTACACAGCAGGAAAACCGAAATTGCAAGAAGAAATTATTGCTCAACATGGCCCTAGATTTCAAGATTGGCTAGCGTATTTGCAAATATCCCACTTTCTCACCACACACCCGTCCAAAGCACATCTAACTCGACCTCTTACCCCATTTGAGAATATATGTATCAACCCTCTACCAAATCGAGGAATATTATCTCTCACACACAGACAAATTTTAGTTACATACTCTAAAACACTGCCATCTTATGTCAGCGCATGGGAGAAGGAATCAGAAAGCTCTATGCCCAGGCGAACATGGCATGATATATTCACACGCATGAGTAAAGCTTCTTCATCCATCTCTATTCAAGAGATGAATTTGAAACTGATGTGCAGGTGGTACTATACACCAGTGCGTCTACACCAAATTTTTCCCACAGTTTCAGACATGTGCTGGAGAGGCTGTCAAGATAGGGGCACGCCATATCACATCTGGTGGCAATGCCCAATAGTAAAAGATTACTGGGAGGCCATCAAAAGAGAAATTGAGAAAGTTTTGCAACTGTCCTTACCACTAAACAGCTGGACTCTTCTTTTTAACTCATTCCCTAAAATAACTTGTAAATATAGGCTAACACTTTTGACAATTATGGTCAATTCAGGGAAAAAATTAATACCATTAAACTGGAAGAAGCCAGACCTTCCTTCAGTGGAGGTATGGAAAGCTACAGTAACACATGCACTTACATTAGAGAAATACCACTTCAAGCTGACCAACCGACAAGACGACTTAGACTCAATACGATTTATATGGGACGAATATAGAAATGCCTGACTAGATAAATGGTGAGAGTAATAGCCGAGAATCTTAGTACCCATAGCAAGGTAATTTGTACGTCTTAGACACCAGATAAGCAAAGGAATGCAAAATTTTCACTTAACCATTCAAGCACAAGTACATAAACGCTCTGGGTTCTCCCTTCCCCTTTCTTTTCTTTGTTTTATTTTTTTTTTAAATCCTAATAACTAGGAATTCCTTTCTACAGTTAAATTGTTAATAATATGTTAAATGTATAAGTAGATAATGTGAAGCAAAGCTGTAACTGTACACCTTACCATTGAAAACTGTATGCTTCTGAACTTTTCAATAAAAAGTTTAAAAAAAAAAAAAAAAAAATCTCTCAAAAAATCTAAATCCTCAAAAAATGAGAATTCAAAATTTTTGATTTTCTTGGTAATCCAAGATTTTGTGCAGATGACTTACACCACCCGAGATCCTCTGAATGGTGCCCTTCTTTAGATGTAGCCACTTTTATTGATTTCCAACTAAAATTTCCCCTCAAACAGACTCTCGTAACAAAATTAGAGCTGAATGCCTTCGTCCCCTTCTTCCAAAAAATTCTTGCATAACTCCTGAAATTGATCCCAAAATGATCAAATTTATAGGTTCACCAGGTTATAAAGTCAAGAAGGGCATGGATCGGGCATGGAAAACATGCCAAGACAAACTGTTAGACTCAGTTGGTCCAATCTCCAAACTTTTAGAAATTTCTGAACAGGCTGTATTGGAAAATTCCTTTTTAGACCCCTTTTTAGTTAGGGAATGGGTTCAAAGAATTCTTTCTTTTATTGGAAATGCTAATTCGGCTATAATAATTGAATGTAGAAAAAATATTCTACGAAAAATCGATCCCAAAATTTGTGACAATGCTAATAACGAATTAGACTCTGATTCTAATGGTCTTCTTTTTGGTGACATTTTCCTAAAGGACCTTAATAATTATATTAATACATTTTCAAATCTAAATAAAGATAGAACTTCAGTTCGTAATTTTTTTTACCCAAATAGTTTCTCTGACAGGGCTGGGAAAGGCAGAGGTCGCTTTCCTGGCCGCACAAACTATCAGTCAAGACCTCAATTCCAAAATCAGCAGCAGTTATAGCAACCCTTCCAACGATCTTTTCAAGATCCTTCCACTTCACAGTTCTTCCCATCTGGTTCCAGACCATGGTTTCAAAGGGGTCAGCGTTCCAGAGCAAGATCTCGCCCCCCTACAAGTAAGTTCCCTTTTTCCTTCTTCTCTTCCTTCTTTCCCAGAAAATCTTGGTGGCAGACTCACCCTTTTTGTTCAAAATTGGAATCTAATAACCTCAGACCCTTGGATTCTTCAATCAGTTCAAGGTGTTCTGATAGAATTTTTTTTCCCCCTCCTGTTCAGATCTTAAGACCTCGTCCCATTCAATTTTCAAAAGAGGATCAAATTCTGGTTCAATCAGAAATTTTAAACAAGACATTCTAAGCATAGATTTCTCTCAGGATTTATTCCTCAGCAATCTTTTTCTTGTAAAAAAGAAAAACGGCCAATTCCGTCCTGTTGTAAACTTAAGAGAATTAAACTCCTTTGTTTCCTATCATCATTTCAAGATGGAGTGAATTCATCTGTTAAGAGACTGTCTCAGAGAAAACGATTGGCTAATTCGTTTAGATCTTACAGATGCTTATCTGACAGTTCCTATTGCTCCGAAACATCAGAAATTCCTGACTTTTCCTTGGAAAGACCAATTGTGGAGTTTTACTTGTCTTCCTTTTGGCCTTTCTTCTTCTCCTTGGATATTTACAAAGTTATTAAAACCAGTTATGGCCTCAGAGGAGTCCGTCTAATTATTTACTTGGACGACATTCTGATTATGAACCAGAGTTTCATTTCTCTTCAAAATCAATTATCCCTTACCATTCATCTTCTGGAGAATTTAGGTTTTATAATACACAAACATAAATCTGTCCTGATTCCTACTCAATCTCTAATTTTTCTACGTTTCTCTATAGATACTTCCAAATCTATCCTCAGTTTACCTCCAGACAAAATAAAAAACATCAAGAAAGAAATATCTCGTACCCTCTCAGCTCAATTTACTCCTATCAGGAATATAGCCAGAATAGTAGGGTTACTTTCATCCTCCATTCAGGCTATATTTCCTGCTCCTCTACACTATCGGGAATTACAACGTCTCAAGATTTGCCATTTACAAAAAAGTTTTTCTTACTCTCATTTAATTCAACTCTCTCCAGAAGCCAAGGAGGAACTCTCCTGGTGGCTCTCTCATATGGAAGCATGGAATGGGAGAGCTATTTTTGGCAACTCTCCAGATCTCATCATCGAATCAGACGCCAGCAGGTCCGGCTCGGGTGCTCGTTGCGGTCCTTCCATCACAGGAGGAAAATGGTCTCTGACAGAGAAACGATGCCATATAAACTGTCTAGAACTGCTAGCGGGTTTTTTCGCTGTCAAGAGTTTTGTAAAAAACTCTTCTCCAGTTACCATTTTACTTCGCATGGACAATATCTCTGCAGTTCGTTATCTGAACCGTTTGGGAGGTACGAAATCCAGAAATCTTTCCAATATTACCAAAGAATTCATCCATTTGTGTTTAGACAGGAATATTTCTGTGAAAGCAGAATACATTCCTGGTCTCTCAAACACAGCGGCAGATTGGGGTTCCCATTTTCTGATGGATTACAGCAATTGGAGACTTGACAGAGAAGTTTTTCTTTCTCACCTCAGAGGTCCCTTCAATCTCGATCTTTTTGCATCTCGTCTAAATTTCCAAATTCTCCTTTATTACAGTTGGAGACCGGATCCAGAAGCAGCAGCAGCAATCGATGCCTTTCTCCAACTCTGGCCTCCTCAAGGAGCATATGCCTTCCCTCCTTTCTCAATGATTTCGAGAACAATTGCTGTAGTTCGCAGGGACAAAATTTCTCTCCTGCTAATAACCCCCCTTTGGCCAACTCAACCTTGGTACCCTTCTCTTCTGGAAATGTCATTCAAACTTTCTATTCTCCTTCCTCATCTTATCCAATCCAGAAGGAGATTTTCACAAACTCATTCTTCAAGACTCACTCCGTCTCATCGCTTGGTCAATTTAGGGGATTCCTCTCCTCTCGAAGGACTTTCTGAAGGAGCTAAGTCTCTCATGCAAGAATCTTGGGCCCCAGGCACCCGGAAATCTTACTTTTATGCATGGACAAAGTGGTCTTGCTGGTGCTTGGCTAGGAACTTGGATCCCCTTTCAGCTGATATAAATCATATTATCAATTTCTTAACCTCTCTTTTTGAATCAGGTTTAGCCTACAGATCTATCAATTTATATTGATCTGCTATTTCAGTTAAACATACTTTATTAAATAATTTTCCTATTGGGCAACATCCCTTTATTTGTAGACTTTTAAAAGCCATTAGACTGAAACACCCTACTACTCCAAAATATAATTCTTTCTGGGACGTAGATAAGATTTTTTCTCTTTTCAAATATTGGCCTTCTTATAACCTTCTTTCCCTAAAACAACTTTCTGCTAAATTAGCTACCTTACTATGTCTTATTTCTTTTCGAAGAGTTTCTGACGTTGGTGTTTTAGATTTTAATTCTAAGATTTTCTCTCCCGAAGGTGTCACCTTTTTCTTATCCCGTAGAACAAAAACTTTTTCTTCTTCTATTTTCTACCCTTACTTACCTTCTAAACCTTCCCTTTGTGTAGTTAAATATCTAAAAGAGTATGAACCTAGAACTTCTCTTTTCAGATCTCCATCTTCTAATCAACTTTTTATCTCCTTTATTCCTCCTCATTCTCCTGTCACTAATACTTTTATTTCCCGCTGGGTGAAATGGGTTATGAAAGAAGCTGGTATTGATATTTCAATTTTTTCTGCTCATTCTGTTAGAGGTTCCGCTGCTTCTAAAGCTTTCCTTAAAGCGGCCCCCTTACAACAAATTTTAATTTCTGCAGATTGGTCTTCTGACTCTATATTTAAACAATTTTATTTCAAGCCCATTTATCATCCAGCTAACAATTTATTTATTTAAAATATTTGCTTTAAACTAGCAAAATAGGAGTCTCTGGTCTTGTAATAAAATTCAGATTATCCTAGCTTGTGAAGGTATAATCTAGATTTTATTAAAGACACAGAGACACCTCTGTATTTGTACCCTCCCTTATTTTCTCATTATTAACATTTTGTTTGGTTTCAGTTACCAACCAATCATGAAGACTTATTGAAAAGTGGTTTCATCAATCTCCATTCTTCTCTACAATCAATCCCTGCCAATCCTCGGAATTTCTTCTCCCGGTTCAAAGAATCCTGTTTACCCTCTCCATCTCTGGGTTTTGGAATTAAAAGAAGTCTTTTCATTTCCGGTTGGATTTTGATGCTTCTGTTGATTTTTGTTTTCATGATGGAACTTTTTACTGTTATTATCAATTTCTGGATCTTCAGCGTCAGGCAAGAAAGAGGAAGTTGGGGAACGTATTGGACAGTTTATGGAAGCTATGACTTATCCTATTGGTCCATTTTTTCTGTGTTCTCAAAAGTACCCATTTCATTGGCTACTTATGTTTACCATGTTTTATCTGTATTGTTTTAATGTTTCTTTCACTTATGTATCATTACTTTAAAATGCTGCATTGAGTAGTATAAAGAAAGATATGCAAAATAGGAGTCTCTGTGTCTTTAATAAAATCTAGATTATACCTTCACAAGCTAGGATAATCGGAATTCTCCTCCCCGAAAAGCCTTATCTCCGCCTCCAAACAGCAGGAGGGAGGGTGGCAGACACGCAATATGCTGAAAGTAAAGACAGACTTGCTGTGACAATGCCTTCCTGCTCAAAGACGTCACCGCAACTAAAGGCATTCCTTAAAGAAACACTTTCGGATTTGGGCCACGTTGGATCATGGTACTTGAAGTTTCAGGGAGATTGCATTTCATTTGCAGGCATCAGGGAGCCGCTATTACAATGAGGGAGACTCCCTGAACTTAAGGGAGAGTTGAGATGTCTGATGATATAATCTAGAATTATTTTTTCTTAGCTGTCAGGAAGTATTACTACAACTGGTCAAAAATACAACAAAAATGCAGTGTTTACAGTCCTTGAATAATGCAAAGAAAACAAGTTCATATTCATTTTTAAACAACACAATACTAATGTTTTAACTTAACAAGAGTTCAGAAATCAGTATTTGGTGGAATAACTCTGATATTCAATCACAGCTGTCATGTGTCTTGGTATGCTCTCCACCAGTCATTCACATTGCTGTTGGGGGACTTTATGCCACTCCTGGCTCAATAATTTAAGCAGTTGACCACCCATCTTCCTTTTGATCACATTCTAGAAGTTTTCAATGGGGTTCAGGTCATGAAATTGGGCTGGACATAACAGGGTCTTGAACTGGTGGTTCTCCATCCACACCTTGATTGACTTGGCTGTGGAGCATGGAACATTGTCCTTGTGGAAAAAATAATCCTCAAATTTAGGGAACAATGTCAGAGCAGAAGGAAGCAAGTTTTCTTCCAGGATAACCTTGTATGTGGCTTAATTCATACACCCTTCACATCACAAAGATAAATCTGCCAGATTTAAGCCGTGCTGAACCATCCCCAGATCATCACTGATCCTCCACCAAATTTCACAGTGGGTACGAGACACTTTGTCTTGTACGCCTCGTCAGGTCCCCGTCTAACCATTAGATAACCAGGTATTGAACAAAGCGGAAAATTGGACTCAAAGAAGACAACCTTACTCCATTCCTTTATGTTCCAATCCTTGTGTTTTTTGCAAACCTCAACCTGGCTCTTATTTGTTTCTGATTGATGGAAGACTTTTTTTTTCTAGCTTTTCAATCATTTAGCCCTGCCCCTAGAAGCCTGTTTCAAACCGTCCTCACCGTGCACTTCACCCTAGCTTCCCTTTGCCATTCTTTTTGTAGGTCACTTGATGTCATCCTACGGTTGTTGAGTGACATTTGAATGAGTTGGCGGTCATCCTGGGCAATGGAGAGTCTTTTCACCCTTTGCTGGTGTGTAGCTTTGTTGTCCCCAGTGTCTGCTGCTTGACTTGTTCTTATGAATTCTGATTTCTATTTGGTATTTGAGAGAAATGTCAGTAGTTTATAGAATAAAACAAAAATGTTCATTTTACTCAAACACATACCTATAAATAGTAAAACCAGAGAAACTTGCAGTGGTCTCTTAATTTTTTCCAGCGGAAACATTTCTGGAAAAGTTTTTTTTTCTTGGGTTGCAAACCTGCAACCAATGTTCATATATTTTAACATGTATCCCAAAACAGCAAATAACATTTGTCACTACATCATAATTATGGTGAACTTTAAATGTCTTAAAATCAGATCCTGAATCTAAGCAACATTTTAGATGGATTTTGATCACTTCTAATAAAGATGTGCTGTAACTTTTTAATCTACAAAAGCAGAGTCCATAGCACCCAGTCTTAAGAATAATCTTTGTCTTTTATTCAAGGATCATGGCACACAACAGCAACCAGCAACATTTTGGGTTACTCACCCTTAATCATGCTAATACAGAGTACCTGTGTGTTGCTCCTTATATACCGCCTTCATTGACTCTTTAATCACTTTCACATCTCAAATACAATTGATACTGCCACTTCGTGATCAGAGTTACAAAACAGTTTTACATACAGCAATGTTAAAATAGTTTTTTATATTAAAAATACTTTTTTGCCCAAGAAGATAGAATTTAATTCACAAAATTTTGTTAAAAAATTCAAAAAAATTATATTTGGTTTAAAGAAACACAGACATATATATTTCCCTATTGAGTCTCTTAGGGTGCAAGGTGTCCAGCTTATCAATCCAAAATGATTCTTTTCTTTTTAGCAATAGTTCCCTGTTACCACCTCTTCTTAAAGGGCCCACAGTATCTATAATCTGCCATCTTAATTGTGATACATTGTGCCCTGTTTCTAGGAAGTGACAGGCTACCGGTGCCTTTCTGTCACCACATCTGATGTTAGATCTGTGTTGGCTCAGTCTGTCTTTGATTTTTTGTGTCGTTTCACCTAAATAAATCCTAGAGCATGGACATTGTATTAAATATATAACAAAGGATGATTCACACGTGTAAAATTCTTTAATCCATTTTTTTTCCCTGTATGGGACTCAATAGGGAAATATATATGTCTGTGTTTCTTTAAACCAAATATAATTTTTTCGAATTTTTTAACAAAATTTTGTGAATTAAATTCTATCTTGTTGGGCAAACATTTCGTTTTTTATATAGAAAACTCTTTTAACATTGCTGTATGTAAAACTGTTTTGTAACTCTGACCACTAGGTGGCAGTATTAATTGTATTTCAGATGGGAAAGTGATTAAAGAGTTAATGTAGGAGGTCTATAAGGAGCAACACACAGGTACTCTGTATTAGCATGATTAAGGGTGAAAAACCCAAAACGTTGCTGTTGTGTGTCATACCCCCCAACTGTCCCGATTTTCGTGGGACAGTCCCAATTTTAGGGGTCTGTCCCCCTGTCCCGGGTTGCTAGCCATCTGTAGCGATTTGCCCCATGCATTAAAAATTTTTTTTTTAAATTCTATTGGGCCCATACTCAGAAGCAGCTGGCTTTGGTCTCACAGGGTTAGATACCTGTTAGATTCCCTGTGGAAAAGGAATGGTGTGTGGGTTAAGCAGGGTTAAGAAGGCTGTATACAGTCTGACCATGGGTAATGGTGACCTCTATAACCTACCTCTAGTAGTGATGATGTCTAACCCCTGGGGATAATACTAGCATGCATTCAGTTTTATACAATGAGCAGTGCTAATATCAGGGTGCCGAACAGTGGCAGCCGCAATCTGCCAGCTAATGTGCTTGCCAACCCCAGGACCCCATACAATGAATTACAGATACCCATATATGATGTAGTGTGTGTCTATCTCTATCCATAACTGTGTGTGTGTATCTATGTATAAGTTTATGCTATGTAGTGTGTGTGTGGTTCTGCATGTATAAATGTAAGCTATGTAGTGTGTGTGTATGTGTATCTGCATGTATAAGTGTGTATCTGCATGTATAAGTGTATGCTATGTAGTGTGTGTGTCTGCATGTATAAGTGTATACTATGTAGTGTCTGTGTATCTGCATGTATAAGTGTATGCTATGTAATGTGTGTGTGTGTGTGTGTATCTGCCTGTATAAGTGTATGCTATGTAGTGTGTGTGTATCTGCATGTGTAAGTGTATGCTATGTAGTGTGTGTGTATCTGCATGTATAAGACAGTGTATGCTATGTAGTGTGTGTGTATCTGCATGTATAAGTGTATGCTACGTAGTGTGTGTGTATCTGCATGTTTAAGTGTATGCTATGTAGGGTGTGTGTATCTGCATGTATAAGTGTATGCTATGTAGTGTGTGTGTATCTGCATGTGTATGTAAGTGTATGCTATGTAGTGTGCTACTGTGCATTTTTGCTGACTTTAAAGGCCAAAATCTAGAATATTAATGGGGAATGCAGAGAACAGTTTTAAAGAATTTATTATTAAATGTCCAATTAAGATAAAAATATTTAGCAATGTCTTTGCAAAGGCTAATTAAATACATAGCTCACATAGTCATACCAGTGGTTTGAGCTTGTGTTTGATTTGCTACCTAAGTGTATTAAAATATATTACTTTTTTTAGAATTTTATTTATATTACTTTAATCTTATGATTTTTTAAGGGGTGGGGGTGTCCCTCTTTTGAATTTTGAAATGTTGGGAGGTATGGTGTGCCATGATGCTGGAATAAAAGACAAATATTATTCTTAAGACTGGGTGCTGTGGACTCGGTATTTTGTGACTTGAGGGGTGTTTTCAGTTGCCCCTATATCACTGGCACCAGGTATAGTGCTGTTTGTCATTTTGACTGTTACTTTTTAATCTAGCCGTGCCATTCTGTCACACTCCAGCCACTCACTTCAAAGCTCATATTTTATGTGAGATAATCATTTGAATTGTTATGCAATTGGCGCTGTAACTACAAAAAAAAAAAAAGTGTCGTACGGCAGGAGTTCTGATTGGAGAGGAGTTAGCCCACAAAAGATATGAGTTTTGAAGTGGGTGGCCGTAGCGTGGGGTATTAGAATGACTAGATTATTCTTTATTAGATGTGATCAAGTTTACCATCACTTTTTTAGTCCCTAATTTAATCAAATAATATATAATAAGATATATATTTTTTATAAACAAGATTACTTAAACAATGAAATAAGTTGAATCACACAACTTATTCTGTAAACTGAGTTTAAAAAGACTTAACATTCAAAATTATTTTGAAAATGTCAATTTAGGAACGCTTAATAGTACACTTGAAAGACACAGTTTTCATTAGCAGAATTTGGCTGTCAAATTTTTTATTTTTTTTTATTGGGGGGGGGGGGGGTTAATACATTTATTAGGGCTATTTTAATTTAGTTTCCAATATGGAATTAGTCTTAGTCAAAGTAGAATAGGATAACAAATATGTAAAGTTTTTTGTTTATTTTAAATTTAGTCTAGAAGGCTAGGCATGTAAATATTTGCAAATTAATATAATTATAATGCCATGCTAATATGCACAATACTGTTTTATAAATTATAATCCAGTTTTCTAAGTATTGTTGCACTGTTGTTTACTGTTGACTGAAGCTGTGAGAGATTTACCTACTGTATGCAATCTTCATTTATCATATATGGTAAGTAGCAAGATCTGTTTCTTGTCAGAACATATTATATTTGACTGTCATTTACATAGGCGAGTCAATATTTGCCATCTCTTGAGAAGACTGACAATACTGTCTATGTTTCAATAAACCATGTTTACCGTGTACGTTTGTACAAGAGGAGTGTATAAGACTTTGGTATAGATAGGTGCTGAGAGAATCAGGGTTTGGTATGTGTGGGAAAGGCAGTACGTTTGCTAAAAGCATTAGGTGCTGTGGTTAATTTGTTTGCCTGCATTCTAAGATGGATCTCCAAATCATGGACAAGAACCCAAAAATGAATCGAATTGAAGTGAACTGGCTGTGAAATTTGTGGATTTTTCTGTGCAAAGGAACATTGTACAACATTTCTAAACTCAGATATGAAACAGCTGCAGTTAAACACATGAAATACATTTTTGATAAGAAAAAAATCTTAAAGGAACATTAAACTGTTAGGCACCAGTTCAGTAACATGTTTCCTACTAATTTTGTTTATTGTTTGTGCTTTAATCCACAGATAACAAGGCTGGTCACTGTGATAAAGTAAGTGTAAAATGTATTGTTATCTGATTAGGATTGCAAGCTGTCCTAAACAGAAATACCGTACAGCCTGCCAGCGACTAGGCATGATAATAGGTGGAATCACACAATGTCCCCCAAAAGCTCTACCTTAGCCCCCACTTTTGATCCTACCATGTATATTTTTTCACAATTAAGCAGTCAATTGACCCCTTGACTGCCAGTAACATACAAATAAAAATTTGACCTCTTTGGTTGCCAGTAATAAAAGGAAACAGAAGTGATTTGACCCCCTTGACTGCCAGTAACATACAAATAAAAATGTGACCTCTTTGGTTGCCAGTAATAAAAGGAAACAGAAGTGATTTGACCCCCTTGACTGACGTCACTTCTTTCTGATACATATTTGTAATGTGTTGGGCACAGGAGACCTTTTAGATTTAGCTATAACTCCAGTGTCCAGTATTTTTGCAAAGATTTTACTAGACAGCCTGCTAAAATACTGTACTGTCCACACCTGACAACGTTATAGCTGATAAATCCAATAAGGTACAGATATTTACCAGAATTAGGGGCCTATTTATCAAGGGCCGAATGGTCCCTTTATGCCCCTATTTCCACACGAGCCTTCAGGCTCGCCGGAAACAGCAGTTAAGAAGCAGCGTTCTTAAGACCGTTGCTCCTTAATTTGTCCGCAGCCTCTGAGGCTGCGGACATCAATCTGCCCGATCGTATACGATCGGGTTGATTGACACCTACTGCTAGCGTCCAATCTGCAGGGGACGGCATTACACAAGCAGTTCACCAGAACTGCTTGTACAATGTTATGCTGTCGGCATTCAGCAATGTCTGTCGGACATGATCCGCTGAGCGTACCATGTCAGACAGACACTTGGTAAATCGGCCCCTATGCCTTTATAAGTCAGCAGGGTGCATTTGAAGTACTAAGAGTTAGAAATTGAGATAAATTACATAAAAAGGGTCAAAATTAATAATGAAAACATATTGCTAAATTGTTTCTTTATGCATAACTAAACATTTAAAAATAAATTAGAAACCAGCTAGTTTAGTGAAGAGCAAAACAGATCATGTTTTACAGTGTATATGTAAAATACATTTTAATAGAAAAAACATTTAAACGCCATGGCAACCTAACTCCAATAATTTGTCACACCTTTTAATAATAAAGTCTGAATGGTTGTTTAAAACTATATATAGAGATAGTATGCTTTAAAACAAAACTTTATGGAAAATATCACATAAGTAAGAAAAAAACGGACAAATCTCTGTATTAATAGGTGATGTCTAACTACGCCTCCTAGGAATGCATGTAAGTTATTTAAAGGGACACTGAACCCATTTTTTTTCTTTCATGATGCAGATAGAACATGCAATTTTAAGCAATTTTCTAATTTACTCAATTTTTCTTTGTTCTCTTGCTATCTTTATTTTAAAAAGAAGGCATCTAAGCTAAGGAGCCAGCAAATTTTTGGTTCAGAACCACGGACAGTACTTGTTTATTGGTGCTGTCCAATCAGCAAGGATAACCCCGGTTGTTCACCAAAAATGGACCGGCATCTAAACTTACATTCTTGATTTTCAAATAAACATACCAAGAGAATGAAGAAAATTTGATAATAGGAGTAAATTAGAAAGTTGCTTAAAATTACATGCTCTGTCTGAATCATGAAATAAAAAATTTGGGTTCAGTGTCCCTTTAATGGTTTTGTGTTATTCCAAATAGGTCTCCTTTATTGTTTATATATCTTATTTAGAGCCAGAGTACGAGCTCTGGTTGTTTTGCGAAACAATAAAGTGTCACAAAACACATCAAAAATACATTACAATGTACAGTTACACTCATAATAGCACCAACTAATAAAAATTATTAAAAATAAATATTGCACACAAAGGTTATAAGGGCTCAAAGATATACGGTCTCAAGTGTTTAACAGAGAGATACATACATATACATGTCTAAGGTTATGTTTACAGACATATATACACATATAAACACATATATACATATGTACACATATAACGACAAATATAGAAGGGCATTGGAACCCTTTGTAGTTAAGCATATGATAAAATATAAAAGCATATTTATGCAATATTCTTATTTAATAAAGTGTTAAGTGTGTATTTACTGTACATATTTCACATTCCAATGTTCTGCACATAGCAGAATATGTTCTAAGTATTTGTAAATATATATATATATATATATATATATATATATATATATATAAAACCACATATGTATGTATATATATTGTACTAAAAATATCATATATATATATATATATATAAATAAAAATATGTATTTATGAATATATAGAACATATTATTCTATGCGAAGAACATTGGGATGTGAAATATTCATATTTTCATGTCAGGTTAGGGCACATGAGAATATGCAATCTGGCTTGCGCGTTATACTTTTTTTGCTCCATTAACGACTATGAAGGTGCACGCGATATTCTAAGTTCGACTTTTTGCGCTGGGTGGGTTAGTGGGAGAGCAAAAACAGTTCACTTTAAACTCATAATACTAGCGCAACCTGATGAGCACAAAAGGATTACTTCTAGCATAGTTAGCGCTCAAGTGGGATTGTTAATTAGCGCCTCACTTGTAATATGGCCCTTAGTACTGTGTATTGCCATCATATATATTCTCATCTGTATGCCCTTTTATATTTTCAGTTGCCCATTGCTTTCAATAAATTCAGCAACTACTTTAGATTGATTTCATAAATGTGTGTATATGATGAATGCTTAGTTCCCTTAAAGAAAAGAGCAGCCTCACCAGCCAATCACAAATGATCTACACATGGATGCAGCAGATTCCATATTGTTATGATGAAATATGTAACCCTATATTGTGAACAGTTTATGGCTGCATCACTGGGTATAGCTACAGAGTAAAGAGGAAATGTGAATGCAAATGTCACTGGAAACTATTAAAGCAAATTAAATAAAAAGATAATGTAATTGCCATTTTTGAGACAACATACATTATTGCTATAAGACTTGCTAATCCATGTCCTCTGCTCTTCACAGAAAAGTCATTTTTTACAATATATAAAGTTTATAAAGAACTTATAGACAGTATTTGTGTATCTGCAAAAGCCAATTAATGCTTAATAAAAAATGTGTAACTACTGTATAGATTATAAAGAAGAAAAACTGTAACTGACCTGCTTAAAAATAATCAATAGCTATAATAAGATTACTACTAAGCTACTGGTGCCCTGAAAATGTAGTTTTCATATTATTTTTTTTAATAGTTACCAACAAGGATTGGAGCAGCTACAGCAAGTGACTTAAATGACATCTGACATTAGTGTATTGTCATCTTTCATGCATTTTCTAATGCTGTTTTTTTTTTGTTTTTTTTTAAATTGAGCAAGCAGACAACAATGACTTTGATTTAGAAAAAGTAGGGCTAAATAATGCAGTGAAGAATATTCTATCTTGACCCAGGTTTGTACAGCGGCAGTAACAGGGTGGAGCAAGAATTTATAAAGCTCCCCCCCCCCCTATTCTATTTTGCAGCATTGGGCTGGGGAGGGGGTAAAAATGATTACTCCGTACCACTGTCTTTTCAGGCAGACCACGTCCCACAACTGTATAACCTCACCCCAAGCACCTTGCTATGTCTTTAGAACACCTGTGAGTCCACCTCCCTCTGCCCTCACCCTGTCTATGGAATACCCATAGGAAGCCACACATCGGACACCTGAGATATAAGGCACCAGCAACTCACTAAGCAAACACACTGTTTAATATACTGGTGCACAGAACATAAATATAAATATCATGCACCACATGCCAATGCACAGTAAAAGCTGTCAATGAAATAGTAATAACATTTATTAGAAGCATCTTTGCTAATACAATTGAATTGCAAAAATGTTTCTATGTAAAATTACTCAATTTTGGCTGCAATGTTCCATTAAGGTTTCCACAAATCTATGCACTTTCTAACTGGATTACATCTAAAGAGCCAAATCCAAAATAAACCCCTGATTAGGTGTCAAGCACAGACTTCCTTTTGTACGCCATTTCTAGTCACCCACTTTCCCTGGACACTTGCAACAGGAATTTGTGTTTCTTGATCAGTAACAGATAGAGGGGAGGTTGGTTAGGTAAGATAACACATTTGTGTAACTAATCACATAATTCAGTGCAGCCCCACGTACCATTCTTAGTACATCCCTAAACAGTCCGCATTGTAAAATAACTTTATCTTTGATGCATAGTTTGGTTTAAGAAATTTTCCCAAGTGTGGGCAAGATTGCAGGTGGAGCGGTATTTAACTCCGCTAGAAGTAAGGTTTTGCACGCGTTGGATAGAGCTCTATTAAAAGTTGAAAGTAAACTGTTTTAACGCTCGCGCTAACCTGATGAACGTAAAAAGCCAAACTTAGAATATCGCGCACATGATAGCCTATTCCCCCATAGAAGTCAATGGAGCGAAAAAAATAGGGGGGGAAACGCCTAACTCGCGCTCAAACACGATTGAATATTCTTGCGCTAACCCATCATGAAAATATAAATATTTCATATTCCAATGTTTTTCACATAACAGAATATGTTCTGTTTATTCATAAATACATAATTCTACATATATCTGATGGTATTTTGGTACAATATATATCTATAGCTATATATATTTATATGTGAAATATTTACAGTAAATATACAGTATAAAACTTTATTAAAAATGAATATTGCATAAATATGATTTTACATATTTTCATCTACTTAACTGCAAAGGGCTCTAATGCATATATATATATATATATATATATATGTCTATACATTGTGTACATATCTATTGATGTGCTTATATGTATATAATTGTATATAAATACATTTATACACATATTGATACATAAATATATATGTACACACATACATATATATATACTAGGGCTGCACGATTAATTGCATATGCGATTTAAAACCGCGAGAGTTCGCGTTTTTTTCCTAAATAAAAAAATCCTCAGAAGTGGCTGTAATATTGATTTGTTTGTGATTTCTTGCAAACCAGCTCCATAAAGTGGTTGCTTTTAGCACACATTTGTAAAATGGCTGTTTTTACTTTCACTTTCTGTTCTCATAAGCAGCCGATCAATCTAGAAGTCTAAAAGCAGAGCACATGCAGGAATGAACAGGAGAGAAATACACTTACTTATATTTCCCCCTAGGATCGTCTGTAGTCTGAAACTTAGGGTATGTAAACATTATGGAACCTCTCACACAATCTCCTGCTCCTCTGAGAAACGCTCAAATACATAGCAGATGCAGTTAACCCCACGGCTCCCAAAAAGGCTAAAACTGCAGTCCCCTCTGCTACTGGGTTAACTTAACTGCATCTACAATGTTTTTTTATTTATATATATTTATATATATATCTGTATGCAACTGTGTATATATATAATTGTGTGTGTGTATGTGGCTTATACTGCTTCATTTGTTAATCATACCACTGTCCACTGTTAGAATGACTGTCCAAGAAAACATGACAATGTTGTGTGTCATAAGACCTAATAACTGGCTAGTGGCTACTATTTAATCACATCACAGGCAGCAAATTTTATTTTAACTATTTTGTGGTTTGTATTGTTATACTCCAAGAGTGTATTGGACATTGAGAAACATGTACATTAAGATTCTGTAGTGTTAAATAAACTTTAGAATGCAAAATGAAGGTGTTATAGTCATTTATAAGAAAATTGCAATTAAATCGCAATCGCAGTTATTTTTCAAGAAAATCACGATTTTTTTTTTTGCCCATATCGCCCAGCCCTAATATATACTGTATATAAACATACAGTATCTCACAAAAGTGAGTACACCCCTCACATTTTTGTAAATATTTTATTATATATTTTCATATGACAACACTGAAGAAATGATACTTTACTACAATGTAAAGTAGTGAGTGTACAGCCTGTATACATGTGTAAATTTGCTGTCCCCTCAAAATAACTCAACACACAGCCATTAATGTCTAAACTGTTGGCAACAAAAGTGAACACACCCCTAAGTGGAAATGTCCAAATTGGGCCCAATTTGCCATTTTCCCTCCGCGTTGTCATGTGACTCGTTAGTGTTACAAGGTCTCAGGTGTGAATGGGGAGCAGGTGTGTTAAATTTGGTGTTGTCGCTCTCACACTCTCTCATACTGGTCACTGGAAGTTCAACATGGCACCTCATGGCAAAGAACTCTCTGAGGATCTGAAAAGAAGAATTGTTGCTCTAAATAAAAATGGCCTAGGTTATAAGAAGATTACCAGGACCCTGAAACTGAGTTGCAGCACGGTGGACAAGACCATACAGTGGTTTCACAGGACAGGTTCTACTCAGAACAGCCTTCGCCATGGTCATCCAAAGAAGTTGAGTGCACGTGCTCAGCATTATATCCAAAGGTTGTCTTTGGGAAATAGACGTATGAGTGCAATTGCTGCAGAGGTTGAAGGGGTGGGGGTTCAGCCTGTCAGTGCTCAGACCATACGCCGCACACTGCATCAAATTTGTCTGCATGGCTGTCGTCACGGAAGTAAGCCTCTTCTAAAGATGATGCACAAGAAAGCCTGTAAACAGTTTGCTGAAGACAAGCAGACTAAGGACATGGATTACTGGAACCATGTCCTGTGGTCCGATAAGATAAACTTATTTGGTTCAGATGGTGTCAAGCGTGTGTGGCGGCAACCAGGTGAGGAGTACAAAGACAAGTGTGTCTTGCCTAGAGTCAAGCATGGTGGTGGAAGTGTCATGGTCTGGGCCTGCATGAGTGCTGCTGGCACTGGGGAGCTACAGTTCATTGAGGGAACCATGAATGCCAACATGTAATGTTACATACTGAAGCAGAGCATGATCCCCTTCCTTTGGAGACGGGGCCACAGGGCAGTATTCCAACATGATAATGACCCCAAACACACCTCCAAGACGACCACTGCCTTGCTAAAGAAGCTGAGGGTAAAGGTGATGGACTGGCCAAGCATGTCTCCAGACCTAAACCCTTTTGAGCATCTGTGGGGCATCCTCAAACAGAAGAAGGGGGAGCGCAAGTTCTCTAACATCTACCATCTCTGTGATGTAGTCATGGAGGAGTGGAAGAGGACTCCAGTTGCAACCTGGGAAGCTCTGGTAAACTCCATGCCCAAGAGGATTAGGGCAGTGCTGGAAAAATATGGTGGCCTCACAAAATATTGACACTTTGGCCCCAATTTGGACATTTCCACTTAGGGGTGTACTTACTTTTGCTGCCAATAGTTTAGCCATTAATGGCTGTGTGTTGAGTTATTTTGAGGGGACAGCAAATTTACCCCTGTTATACAGGTTGTACACTCACTACTTTACATTGTAGCAAAGTGTAATTTCTTCAGTGTTGTCACATGAAAAGATATAATAAAATATTTACAAAAATGTGAGGGATGTACTCACTTTTGTGAGATACTGCGTGTATATATATATATATATATATATATATATATATATATATATATACAGGGCTCAAAATTTCAAGTCCTAAGCTACTAGCCAGCCAGTGTTACTCACCACATTAGATTCTACCCACTACCCGCCCATGCCACACCCACTAACCCACGCATATGTTTAGCCAATGTGAAACACCATATAGTGCAGTGAGTTTTTATGATTTTCTTTGTTTTATACCATAAATGAAATAATGCTACATACAGTAATAAATAAACAAAAATAAGTGCATAGCAGTTAGCAACATCAACTAAGGGTTTTGAGGAAGACAACAGCTAGAAACAAAATTAAGTTGTTGAACTAAGGGAAAGCAGAGAGCGTTGACATTAATGAAAGTTCATAGCAGACCTGGAATTTTTTTATATACATTGTGACAGAAAGTGTGGTTTGGTGATAGAGGGAGTATATATTAGACCAAGTTTAATACATTTCACTTTACCATTTTGCTAAGAAACCCCAGGGAAGTGATTAGTGTTTTTTAGTTGTGATTACCTTACAGCTGTCAAAGACAATTACACTCAGGTGTGGCTCATGATTACTGCTCCTAGGGTTTAAAAGGGAAGCATTTCTCAGTTAATTACAGCCAGGCAGGAGGCCTGATATGATGTGTTGTGAAAAATATTATGTAGTAAACGTTTTGCTGGATTTCTGTTTGCTGTTACATTCTGTAAAGGACATTTGTATTGCTGCAGACAATGCAGACAGAGATTTGCTGTTTTGAAAACTCTAACTGGATTGTCCTCTATTTCATTTAAACCCTAGAAGACAGTGGTTGCCAAAGATTCTTGTTACAACATACATAGACATATTTAGACATGTATATGGATTTATCTCTATGTTAAAGCCCTTTGCCTGCCAAGACTTTATATCTTTGAGCCCTTATACATTTTTTGTGCATTTTTTTTCTTAATCTTAGATTCTGTTATTATGAATGTACCTTTGTATTGTATTTTTGATGTGTTTTGTGCCACTTTTTTGCTTCACAAAACAGTTTACCAGAGCTCTGAGGTTGCACTAACCCGACCCGGGTTAACAATTGTGCTCAAGCGATCGTGTTTACTTTCAACTTGTAATACGAGCTAAAACCCCTATTTGCTCAAACACCAGCGATAAATCCCATTTAGCGTGCACATAACTGTTAGAGCTCCATTCATAATCTAGCCCTGTATCTTTAAAGCCCTCTGCTGGTTGAAACAGATACTGCAGACTATCATAATGATGTACCAACAACAACAAAAAGTTGCATGCCATATGAAGCAAGACAGAAAGAGCAGCAGTATTTGTGCTTGTTAGCTGAAGTCAGGAATTGTATGTAATCTTTGTTTTATAATTGCATTTATATAACAACAATTAAAATTATGGGGAGGCGAAAAGTGAGTTCAAAATCCTCCACTAAATACAAAATGTAGAGAAAATAACTCATTGTGTAACCCATTTACAAATATAGACAAGTCAGAAGACTTGCTTTTCCCACAGAAACTCTCTGAATACATTGTCTCCAATGCAGCCAAGGATTCTGGGTAATATATGCAAATGAGGTTCACAATGACTCACGTTTTTACTTTTAGCCTGCTTTTTAAGGCAAACTTTCCTGGCTAAAAGTAAAAAAGTGAGTCGTGAACCTCATTTGCATATCTTACCCAGAATCCTTTGCTGCATTAGAAACAATGTATTCAGAGAGTTTCTGTGGGAAAAACAAGTCTTCTAACTTGTCTAGATTTGTAAATGGGTTACACAATGAGTTATTTTCTCTACATTTTATATATATATATATATTTGTGTATATATATATATATATATATATATATATATATATATATATATATATATAAAACATGGCAAATGATTTGTATATAAAATAAATCTTTTCAAATATTTAAAACTTTGTAACTTTTTTTTTAACAAAATTTACATTGTTTTGTAGTCCTGAAACGTACCCATTGAAATGCCTCCACATTTATCTTATTTCCTTTGTTTTGGTCAATCAGGTACTAAACATAAATGATCTTATGCTTTGATAAAACAATCATTATGTAGTAATTTGCAGAGTCATGGTTCACAGCCCTGCAGGATGCACTCCAAACAATTTCAGAGTAAAATATCAAATGTTTAAAATTAGATATAGATATTAAAAAAGGACAATAAAAGTCAGTTAAACTTTCATGAATCAAAAAATCATGCAATTTAAAAAAATATATATATATTTAAATTTTTTTAAATGTACTTTTATTAAAATGTACTTCATTCTTTTGACATTGTTTATTGAAGAGCACTATACTGGTCAACCACAACACTAAAATCATTGACAGGTAAAGTGAATAACATTGATAATGTTGTGACAATGGAGCAGGATAAATGGGCAAGTGAAAAGATCTGAATGACTTTGACAAGGGCCAAATAGTGATGGCTAGACGACTGGGTCAGAGCATCTCCAAAACGACAAGTCTTGTGTTCCCGGTATGCAGTGGTTAGTACCTACTAAAAGTGGTGCAAGGAAGGACAACTGGTGAACCAGCGTCAGGGTCATGGGCGCCCAAGGCTCATTGATACACGTGGGGGGTGAAGGCTAGCCATCTGGTCAGATCACACAGATGAGCTACTGTAGCTGAAATTGGTGAAAAAAATAATGTTGGTCATGATAGAAAGGTGTCAGAACACACAGTGCATTGCAGTTTGGTGCGTATGGGGCTGCGTAGCCGCAGACCGGTCAGGGTGCCCATGATGACCCCTGTCCACCGCCAAAAGCATCTTCAATGGGGAAGTGAGTGTCAGAACTAGATAATAGACCAATAGAAGAAGGTTGCCTGGTCTGATGAATCACATTTTCTTTTAGATCAGGTGGATGGCGTGTACGTCATTTACCTGGTGAAGAGATGGCAGCAAGATGCACTATGGGAAGAATGCAGGCCGACAGAAGGAGTGTTATGCTCTAGACAATGTTCTGCTGGGAAACCTTGGGTCCTGGCATTTATGTGGATGTTACTTGTACATGAACCACTTACCTATAGATTTTTGCAGACCATGTACACCCTTTCATGGCAAAGATGTTCCCTTATGGCAGTGGCCACTTTCAGCAGGAAAATGCACTGCGCCACACTGCAAAAATTGTTCAGGAATGGTTTGAAGTGGCCTTGGCCTCCAGATTCCACAGGTCTCAATCCGATTGAGCATCTGTGGGATGTGCTGGAACAAAAAATCTGATCCATGGAGACAACACCTTGCAACTTGCAGGACTTAAAGAATCTGCTGCTAATGTCTTGGTGCCAGATACCACAGGACACGCTCAGCTGTCTTGTGGAGTCCATGCCTCAACGCATCAGGGCTGTTTTGGCAGCATGAGGTGGGCCTACATGATATTAGGCAGGTGGTTTTAATGTTGTGGCTGATTAGTTTATATGCACTATATGTATAACCTTGTTACAAATTTTGCCGCAAAGTTAATTTGCAAATGTAAGTCTTTTTTTTTTCTTTCTTTTTTCTAAATTATGAACACTGTCTGAAATGCAGAGCTTTTAAGCATTCTGGACACTGCAGGATTTTGGAACTCTGCTCGCTGTCTCTCCCATAGCCGGCTTCCAGAGGGAAACAATAGACAACCTGGCCCTGCTCATGACACTCAGACATTGCTGAACCATTACACACCCAATCTTACCCACAACACAACCTGACACACTCCTACTCTTGCAGCTCCACCCACAAGTTTCCCTTACCTACCTGCCCAGAAAGGCCTCAGGAATATATTGTGAGGTATGGGATCAATAAAGTTTAATTTTGACTTTTATATACCTACAAAGTTATGACATAACATCTTGCTGGTTTACAGCTATTTACAGGGTCGTCTTTAACACAGGGCAAAAGGGGACACACACACAGTCAGTCCTAATACTGTCACAGTCAAAAGTTCTCTGCTTATATTAATATGTGAGAAACTGTGCCAGACCGTGCCTGTGTCATGTGACATGCCAAGCTAGTGCCATGTGCTGTTTTAGATGTGCACTGAATGCTAAGCCATAACTCGCCATCTAGCCAATCCCACTGCATCAATCCCTGCTGGGGTTACCACTGTTACCAGGTAACTGCTCTAGTGGTGGGATTGTTTCTGGGTTGTTTCTGGGTAGGGCTGACTGTAGGCGCATGCAGCAGAAAACTGGAGCGGCAGGCACATGAGGATTTGAGCATCTGTGTAGCTGCACACACTGCTCTCTTCAGTCTTGAGGCTGTGTGGTTTGTCTCACACTGTATCCATACAGCCTTGGGCAGACAGCATCCAGTCTGCTTGTCCCCTTAGGCCTGCTCTTTCTGCTGTGGCCCTAAGATCAACTAACTGAAGTGTGTTAGGGGAACAGTGCTTTGTAGAAAGGTGTCAGTGGGAAGAATAAGTGAGTGCACAAATGCCCCTCCCCCATGCAGCATTGTCTAGTGCAGGGTAAGGGGGAACTTGTTCCAAGCAAAGAAGTGACGTGCTGCTGTGGCTGATGTATAGAGTCATGCTGATACTTCACACATTAAGGTAAGGTTTATTTTTATATATTTTTTTCTCTCTGTCTCAGATTTTACAGCTTCCCATAGTAGTTCTGCTGTTTCAGTCAGTAAACTTATATTTGTCTGCACCTCCATGCTTCCTCCTTGCTTTGCTCCTGTTGGCTGCCCTAAATCTCTTTAACCAGCTAACCTCACACCAGAATCACATTCAAAAGCATAAATAAATGTATCCACAGTGGAGGAATTTATATATTTATTTACTTAGTACTGCTTAGGTCCGGTTTCACATATTGCAATTTGTTTCATTTTTTTTTAAATGATTAGCCCAGTGGATGATCCACTGCTGGGCTAATATGTTTTTTTTGTTTTGTTTTTTAATTATAAAATAAATTGATATAGTTGTTTTTTGGGATGTTGGGGTGGAGAGCGAAATTCATGGGGGGGCAAGAAAATATTTGCCCAGGGTCCAGTCAATATTAAAGATGGCCCTGGCTATTTATTATTTTACACCAGCAGCAAATTAAATGTTTGCTGTCAGCTATCTTGTGTATGACCAGACTCTATGACCCTGACACATCCAGTTTTGAATCAGTCAGTTTGGTTTTAGGCAGAACCATCTGCTTCTTCTATGACCTATGTACAGATCTGTGGGTGCTGAAATGCAGAATTAAATCAAATCAGCATGTAATAGTAAATAATATGTTTATAGGGAAAGTAAAGTCAAAATTAAGCATTCATAATTCAGATAAAAGATGCCATTATAAAAATCAACTTACTTTTTTTTAATCTAATTTGTTTTTTTATCTTGTATCCTTTGTTGAAAAGTATATCTATGTAAGCTCAGGAGCAGCTGTGCACTACTTGGAGTTAGCTGCTGATTGGTGGCTGCACATATATACCTCTTGTCATTGGTTCACCTAATGTGTTTAGCTAGCGCCCATCAGTGCATTGCTGCTTCTTCATCAAAAGATACCAAGAGAATGAAGCAAATTTGATAATAGATATAAATTGGAAAGTTTAAAACTGTATGCTTTAGCTGAATAATGAAAGAGAAAAGAGTTGGGTTTTGTGTCCCTTTAAAAATGATGTTTACAATTCCATAGATAAAAGCTTTACAAGTTATCCAAAGACTTAAAGGGATATTAACCAGTGTTCCTTTAGTAAAAAAACAACAACATATGTTATATCAAAAGAAATATAAAAAGAAACGGCAAACAATTTGCAAAATGAGCACTTAGAAATTCTCATTGTAGTCACTGCCCTGAAAATAGCTTACATGTTGGCAACTTAGGTTGTATTCTGCCTGTTTTGTGCATGGTCAAATCTGACTCCCTGTTTATTTAGTATTCACTTAAAGGGATATTCCAGACAAAACTGGAAATCACATGGGTGCATTTCGGTAATGAACAGAAGCAATTTTGTATTATACATGCATTAGCAAAAATGCTTCTAATAAAAGCTATAGCTGTTTCAAAAGTGTATTTAAGTATGACACGTGCACCAGCATTTTAAACACAGCACTTACTCAGAGAGCATAAGGTGCTTGTAACATCTGGTAATGACTCAATTTGTTAATTGCAGACATGATACAAGCCCCACTGATGATCTGAGCAGCTGCATTATTTAAAATGTAGGTGCAGTGACAATATCTAGCTATACTTCACATGCACGTGCAGAGAAAAATGTTAACACTAAAACAGTGATAACTTTTACTAGAAGCATTTTTGTCAATACATTTATATTGCAAATATGTTTCTATTCAAAGATGTAATAAATCTATGTGCATTTAAATTTTCACTGGAATGTCCCTTTAATAGTACACCAGCTCATGTTACTCTAGAGGTTTTATGACATCAAGCTAGTTAAGCCTTCCTGTAGAGACCCCAACCTCCTTGTAGGGTGGTGATAGGAAGTAATGAACACTGCACCAATGAAAAAATAAAATAAAAAGGTCAAATCCTTTTAAAATGATAAATAATACAAAGTATGAACCACTGCTTAATGCTTTTTGTTTACTACAGCAATTAAACAGACTTTTCAAATCCCTTTTTAATGAAATCCTGGTTGTTTTTTATGTCACTACTCCAGGTGAAATACAATGTGACTTTGTAATCTACCTCAGTTGGTTGGAGACCTAGTAGCTAGTAATACTTGTTATTGCACGTGGCAAAATAAACAAAGTGTGCTGGCAGCTTCTCAAACCTCACAGGGCTGACTTCTAGGATCTAATCATTTGCAACCACAGAGCTGACTTTTTTTATAGTGAAATCACTATGGATTTTGTCACTTCAGTTGAGCTTCTTGTTGTCATATAATACTTGCTGGTACCCAAATACAAAGGGGCCCATTTAGCAAGCTCCGAACGGAGCTTGTGGGCCCGTGTTTCTGGCGAGTCTTCAGACTCGCCAGAAACACAAGTTATGGAGCAGCGGTCTAAAGACAGCTGCTCCATAACCCTGTCCGCCTGCTCTGATGAGGCGGACAGGAATTGCCGGAAATCAGCTCGATCGAGTACGATCAGGTTGATTGACAACCTCCTGCTGGCGGCCCATTGGCCGGGAGTCTGCAGGGGGCGGCGTTGCACCAGCAGCTCTTGTGAGCTGCTGGTGCAATGCTGAATACGGAGAGCGTATTGCTCTCCGCATTCAGCGAGGTCTTGCGGACCTGATCCGCACTGTCGAATCAGGTCCGCAAGAACTTTGATAAATTGGCCCCCAAAGCCCCAGATTCTCCCACCCAGGGAATTTGTTAGCATGTGACAGTTGTTTACAGTTAATCCACAAATTTGGAACAATTTAAGAGGTGTTTAATTATAAAAATGCTTTAACTAATTTGAGTTTTTTATTATTATTGAAGAGCACACACAATGCACACTGATGATACAGCAGTAAACATCATGCACATGCATTTGCTTTATGTGCATGAGCTGATTGCCATTGGTCACCACTCACAGTTTTTGTAAAAGGCAGATTTGTGTCAATGCAGCCTATCACATCAAGCACACACATGTTTTCATTCTAGCAATGATAATTTAACAGACACATATATAAAATACAAAAGGAAGCCAATTTGCCTTGCAACTGCCTTTAACATACCCTGCAGTACATTAAAAACAAGACACTTTTGAAGTGATATAAACTGTCTGTTTCATTGTTGCAATAAAAAACACTAAGCAGTGGGTTATACTTAATATAAATCACTGCAATATATATATTTTATTTATCATTTTAAAATGACTTTACCTTTTATAACTTCATTTGTGAAGAGTCCATTACTTCCGGTCACAGCCCCACAAGAGGGCTGGGGTCTCTACAGGAAGGCAAAGTAAATGTTTTCCTTTACAGTGCTGCTAGGAGACATCTAATCTAGCTTCAATCAGTTTATATCCCATGTATAGTAGAGAACTTTTGCTGCACAAATCATGTGATAATACAACTTAAGTTATGTAATGTCTGCTCTGTTATCGAGCTGTAGGCAGTGACTACACTGATAATTTCTTAGTGCTCATTTAGCAAGTAAATAAGTAAATTGTTTGGTGTTTTTTAACACAATCCATTTCTTTATATGCTAACTTTGGTTTAAAATGTTTTTTTCAGTAAAGGAGCACTGTTTTATATCCCTTTAAAGGGAGAGTAAACAACTTGTACTTCAATACATTTCTGTTGTGTTGCTATATAATAACATATCAGCCAAGTCTTAATATTTTTCAATCAAATTAAATTCACGTCATCATTAGTTATTTTTCAAAAGCCAAACTGCACCCATCATTTGCCTTATTTGAAGGAGCCACTCTGGGCTTTAACCCACAAACAACAAGACTAACCCAACTATAATTATAGTGTAGGATGCATTGTTTTGCAGTTCTTATCTGATAAAGCTAATTAGGGATAGGTATATAGCAGAGTTAGTCTTGAGAAGTCAGCAGGTGCATTTTAAATTCTGGGAATTAGGAATATCTCAATTGTCACAGCTTAATTACATGAAAAGGGAGCAATATATATATATATACAAATATATTCCAAAGTTGATTCATTACACATAACTAAACATTTTATATACAAATCTTAAGGTGTTTACTAGCCCTTTTAAGAAGCGGTTCCTGAGGTGGCAGAGATAAAACACTTGCAAACTTGCTCGTTCAGGGTAATTGACAGGCCCTGCTCTCACGCAACTAGTTGTTTGGGGCAAAATTGCACAACAGAGCATTCTTAAATTTCGACAAAGCAATGTTGAATTGCAAGTGGTTTGCTGCTTGAGAAGTTCTCCACCTGCAGCATGATACATTTTCGATAATACAATTTATTGAAAGTACTTCATTTCGTATGTCACACTATACTGTAGGCTACCATTTACTGGTAAGTAAGATCTGTGATGTACGCACAGAACGTACATACCAATAAGTTGTACCAGGTGTTGTGACGAATTAAAGGGATAGTAAACTCAAAATTTTTCTTTTTCTTTTTCTTTTTTAAAACTTCTTTAAAAATAGTAGATATTTGTAATAGGAACCTATTAACGATTTTTGTTTTTTTTCTGTAATTTCTAACTAACATTAAGTAATCTGCCAAACCCATTATCTACCTTGCTATGGTCTAGTTGCAATGTTCTACCTAGGTAGAAACATCATGGGGTCCCGCATGCGCATTGTAAAGCCTTCTTTTGCCAACGCATGCGCATATTAGCTTCCCTGTGTCCTATCTCCTGAGGCGCGCCACTATCCAAACGCCAGATGGAGAGCAGACATGAGGATGCTGACATTGATGTTGGGGGGGCATGGCAGATCAGCGTGCAGAAGTCTACCAGTGATTAGAAGGAACAGATGAAGGAGCATCATCATCATCTACGATAATATTGATCTAGATGAGTATCCAAATTTCCCCTAGACTAATGAGCATATAGTTATATTAATATAAGGCAAAGGGCTGTTTTGACCGAGTATGCATGCGAGTCCATTTCATTACTAGTGCGCATGCGGGTCTATTACTTTACTAGTGCGCATGTGATGCCCCATAAAAATTTGTAAAATTAATATTCATAACAAGTGGGCGAAACTCATTTGTGATTGGCTGTGGCACATTTAATCTTTTTTCATATGTTCTGCCTACAAATATGGGCGGTCTTTGCCTCTTGTTATATTTTTCCTGTGGTTGGCAGCTTTGTTTGAAGTGCAAAGTAGGCAGATAGTATTACTTTCATATATGAAATTATAATTATGTGTTTTATTTATGTCTGGTTTGTCACAGATAAATAAAGAAGCATTTTTCAAATGCATTTTGCAATCTGTCTTGTAATTGTAAGCGGAGACTGTAGATCCCAGCATAATATTGACTTACATGTCTTTATAAATAGATTTTTCCATGTGTCTTCCACTTTTAAAACACATTGGGATTACAAGTCGCGGGCTATTTAGTGCTTTCATTCATGCACAAACACCACTAGAAGTAAAGTTTTAATGCACATCGGTGTGCGCATGTTTTACAAGTTGACAGTAAAATGTTTGCATGCAAGTGAAACCCAATGCTCGCTAATTTCAGGACTTCGGATATCGCAACTATGCTATCACTTTCCCCCTATAGACTTCAATGGAGTGCACTAACTTGCTAACTTAACAAGTGCACTCAATCTAACCTAAATTCATATTTTACATAGAAGAACATTTTATTTTTATTTTTCAATATATATATATATTGAACAATATGATTTTTCATGTTTTAAGGTATCTGAGCGGAAAGGGCACCAAAGTGTATATAAGTGTGTGTGTGTGTATATATATATATATATATATATATATATATATTTGTGTTTATATGTCTACATACATATTTGATAGAATCCTATCAGCCAATCGGAATTCGAGGGATGCCATCTTGGATGACGTCACTTAAAGGAACCGTCATTCGTCAGGAAGTCGTCGGTGGAAGAAGATGGCTCCGCGTCGGCTCGTCTGAAGATGGCTCCGCTCCGCTCCGGATGGATGAAGATTGAAGACGCCGCCTGGATGATGACTTCAATCGGATGGAAGACTTCTTCAGCGCCTCTTGGATGATGACTTCAATTGGATGTAAGACTTCTTCAGCGCCCATTGGATGATGACTTCAATCGGATGGAAGACTTCTTCAGCGCCCCTTGGATGATGACTTCATTCGGATGAAAGACTTCTTCAGCGCCCCTTGGATGGTGACTTCAATCGGATGGAAGACTTCTTCAGCGCCCCTTGGATGATGACTTCGGCCGCTGCGGATGTCCTCTTCTGTTCCATCGGTGGTCGGCTGGCTGAAGACGGCTAAAGGTAGGATGATCTTCAGGTGGGTAGTGTTAGGTTTATTTAAGGGGGGTTTGGGTTAGAGTAGGGGTGTGTGGGTGGTGGGTTTTAAAGTTGGGGGGGTTGTATTTTTATTTTACAGGCAAAAGAACTGATTTCTTTGGGGCATGCCCCGCAAAAGGCCCTTTTAAGGGCTGGTAAGGTAATAGAGCTGTTAACTTTTTAATGTAGAATAGGGTAGGGCATTTGTTTATTTTGAGGGGCTTTGTTATTTTATTAGGGGGCTTAGAGTAGGTGTAATTAGCTTAAAATTGTTGTAATATTTTTGAAATGTTTGTAACTTATTTTTTTTAGTTTTTTGTAGCTTTTTTTATTTTTTGTACTTTAGTTAGTTTATTTAATTGTATTTAATTGTAGTTATTTGTAGCTAATTTATTTAATTAATTTAATGATAGTGTAGTGTTAGGTTTAATTGTAACTTAGGTTAGGATTTATTTTAGAGGTAATTTTGTATTTCTTTTAGCTAGGTAGTTATTAAATAGTTAATAACTATTTAATAACTATTCTAACTAGCTAAAATAAATGCAAAGTTACCTGTAAAATAAATATAAATCCTAAAATAGCTACAATGTAATTATTAATTACATTGTAGCTATCTTAGGGTTTATTTTACAGGTAAGTATTTAGTTTTAAATAGGAATAATTTATTTAATGATAGTGTAGTGATAGGTGTAATTGTAACTTAGGTTAGTTTTTATTTTACAGGTAAATTTGTGTTTATTTTAACTAGGTAGCTATTAAATAGTTAATAACTATTTAATAGCTATTGTACCTAGTTAAAATAAATTGAAATTTGCCTGTAAAATAAAAATAAATCCTAAGATAGCTACAATATAATTATTATTTATATTGTAGCTATATTAGGGTTTATTTTAAAGATAAGTATTTAGTTTTAAATAGGATTAATTTAGTTAATAAGAGTTATAATATTTAGATGTATTTAATTAATATTTAAGTTAGGGGGGTGTTAGGGTTAGACTTAGGTTTAGGGGTTAATAATTTTATTATAGTGGCGGCGGTGTAGGGGGGGCAGGATAGGGGTTAATACATTTATTATAGGTGGCGACGGTGTAGGGGGGGCATATTAGGGGTTAATAAGTTTAATATAGGTGGCGGCGGGGTCCGGGAGCGGCGCTTTAGGGGTTAATACATTTATTATAGTTGCGGCGGGGTCTAGGAGCGGCGGTTTAGGGGTTAAACAATTTATTAAGTTGCGGCGGGGTCCGGGATCGGCAGGATAGGGGTTAATAAATGTATTATAGGTGGCGGCGGTATAGGGGGGGCAGGATAGGGGTTACAAGGTATAATGTAGGTGGCGGTGGGCTCCGGGAGCGGCGATTTAGGGGTTAATACATTTATTATAGTTGCGGCAGGGTCTAGGAGCGGCGGTTTAGGGGTTAATAGCTTTATTTAGTTGCGGGGGGGGCTCCGGGGGCGCCGGTATAGGGGGTAGAACAGTGTAGATTAGTGTGGGTGCTTAGTGACAGCTTATCAATAAAGCTGGGAAAAAGCCGAAGAGCAGCGAGATCGGATGAGTGATAACTATCACAGTCCGCTGCTCATCGCCCCGTACTTGGTGCACGTTTTTTTTACAGCTTTATTGATAACTTTGGTGAGCGTATTCAGGTCCGCGGCAGCGATGGTAGACGAGCTTAGGCGGGTGTATTGGGGCCGGCGATGGCAGGTAAGTAGACACATTGATAACTAGAGGCCCATATGTCTTTCTTTGCCAAGCAAAAGAACAATAGAGATGACCTAATCAGCAAATGTATAGAAGGGTAACCGGGATCTATTCAATTTTTATACATGTACCTAAGATATAGTATGTAATAAAATTAGACAAAATGAAAATGTAACAGACAAAAGCAACCAGCAAAACCAACAAACCTGGATTTTATGGAGCATGAAATTAAAAGCCTGAGCTATAGTGTATGCAAAGCTTTCCATCAACATATCATTTAAAAACAATGAACACTCAGGACTGAATATGCTGAGCTATATTTACTAACAGTACCACATATTACATATACATATGCCACATTCCATGTTTTTTATTATAATTCTTTATTTAATAAGGATGTCTGAACTTACAACCTACTTAAAAATGTTTGGGACATATTGCCTTATAATGTATATCAATGCTAATATCTTAATGCAGGGCTGCCCAAACATATGGCCTCAAAGGGTTTTTGTGAGGTTATCAGCACCACTGAGCAGACAACAGAAATCTTTAATTTGCTGTCAGCAATACAGCTTAGTGCTTTTCATTTAGTAATTAAGCATGTTTATTTGTACCATATTTTTTTTTATAAATTTGAGTACCCCATACAATTTGTAACTAAAAATATGTTTATAATTTAAATTTATTTTAAGACACTGGGGTAGATTTAACAAATGGCGGGATAAATTCGCTGTCGGCATATGCTGTCGGCATTTATTATTGCACAAGCATTTCTGTGGAAATGTTTGTGCAATGCCGCTCCCTGCACATTCGCAGCCAATCGGACCCTAGCAGGGGGTGTCAGTCATCCTGATTGTATCTGATCGGGATGATTGAAGTCCGCTACCTCAGAGATGGCGGACGGGTCTTATGACCGCTGCTTCTTAAATCCTGATTCTGGCGAGCCGAAAGGCTCGCGTAGAGTGAGCAGCATACGCTGCTTAATATATCGGCCCCACAGTCTTTAAAATATGTGTACGTATAATGCAATTTGGCCCACAACCAACCCAAATGGTTACTGGTCCTTGAAAACATTTAAAACAATTAAGTGTTCTATTTATTTAGACCCGGCAAGTGCAAAAAGACGAACTTACAATATCACGGGTGCGATAACCTATTCCCCTGTTAGAAGTCAATGGAGCAAAAGAGTGAGAGAAAAAAACTAACACCCTACTCGCGAATTAACCCAATCCTATATTCTCAAGTGCATTAACCCGACAGGAAAATATTAATATTTCACATTCCAATGTTCTTTACATAGGAGAATATGTTTTATTTATTTATAAATACATATTTCTACATATATCTGAGGGTTTTTTGGTGCAATACATACACATGATTATACTGTATATAGGCATCGAATCGATACATACAGATATATATATATATATGCATATCTATTTATAAATACTTAGAGTATATTCTGCTATGTGCAGAACATTGGAATGTGAAATATACACAGTATAACACTTTATTAAATATGAACATTGCATACATATGTGTTTTCATCTACTTGACAGCAAAGGGCTCCAATGCACTTCTATATATATTTATATATGTGTACATATATACACATATAAATGCATTAATACATATGTACACATATATAAATATATACACATACATATTTAGACATGTATCTGTATGTATCTCAATGTTAAAGCTCATATCTTTGAGTCCTTTGAGAACTTTTTTGTGCAATATTTTTGATATACTTTTTATTAGATGGTGTTATTATAAATGTAATTGTACTTTGTAATGTATTTTTTTATGTGTTTTGTGACACTTTTTTGTTTTGCGAAACAGTTAACCAGAGCTCTGAGGATGCACTAACCCGATAAACAATAACTTCAATTGCGCTCAAGGAATCACGTTTACTTTCAACTTGTAATATGAGCGCAATTTAACTTCCGCTCAAACGAACGTGAAAACCCAATCTTGCTCGTGCGCATAGATAGCACTCCACTCGTAATCTGGCCCAATGTGTTCACCCATTGCAAAAAGGATAAACACATAATAATGTCCCCCTTGGCAGCTACAACACATTGCAGCTCCTAAAAAGGAAACAGGCCAAGAAGGCTTTGGCTATGTTTTAATCCTTTTGTGGAGGGTTCAAACACAGTAAGCAAGAGACAAGTGTGCAAAGATTACCTGCTCTGCAAATTAGTGTTAATTAATAGTAATGCTACTATTCCCAATTACATTGCCAGCTTATTTTTGTAACATGAGGTTTATTTCAGGGCTACACAATCTTTTATCTTATAACAATATACACAGAATATTGTCATATAGAATATTGCGGACCCTATTATTTTATATATATAAGAAGCGCACTCTCACTTAATCTTAATCCACCAGGGTGCTATAAATATAATTCAATACTAAACAGAAATGGCTTGGATTTTTCAAAAGACAGGTTTGAGGAAGGGGTGAAGACCCTGAAACGTCATGCTTTTGAATGGAATAAACGCTTTTGAAAAATCTAGTGTAAGCCGTTTCTGCTAAATTTATATATATATTTCCATGAGTGATAATAGCTATCAGATACTTGCTAGAAGCTGGATATAATTAATATAATGTAAAATACTTCAGTACAGGGAATTCCAATAAACATATTGTACAAATGAATGCTGTACATGATCTTGTGTTGAACCCATTTGTAACATCCTAGAGATCCACCACATGATGCTACAGTACTCACCTCCAAAGAGGTGAGGGGAAAGGTGAGAGGGCAGTGACCCTATCAGTAGCCGTGATCCTCCTCCCCCATGGCCTGTCCGCTCTCTGCTTCCCTCCTCTGGTGTGCTGCTGCCAGAATCCTGAGCTGCTCCTGGTATGCTCATTCCTCCTTGGTTGAGTTGGACCTGGCTCCGACTAGCCCCAACTGACCGACTCCTGGAGCTGATCATATGTGGTGGTGTTTCTGATCCCCCTGCTAATCCCCCAGTTGCTACAGAGTGTCCACCTGGAGTGTAATGGTACCTGGCATGGGGTGAAGAAGAAGTTACTACTCCAGCAGGGCTCCTAATAGGCCCCCGGCCAATATTTGATGGGATGTCTGAGCCAGAGTATGCCCGTGTCCGATGGTCCGAGCCAGTACTACTACTCTGCCTCCCACCCATCCCAAAGACACAACGAAACGGGTCACCACACATCCAACGTGGGTATGTAATGCGTGCTTAGTGTTTGTTGATAGACGGCGAGAATTATTTAAATCCACTATACTCAGTTGAGTGTATCTCCAGATTTTGTATGATGTACTTTGAACTCCAGCGTAGGTCTGCTTTCAGACTGTTCCACACCAATATACACAAAATCTACAGCGTTGCTGCTTTCCAAATTATTGGTTGGTTACAAATGCACAAACATACTTTCCAGGGAATGTCCACATTATAGTAATTTTCCAACGTAACATTCATATTAATCCAGGGTTTGCTCAAGGTTCCCCTATAACCTCAAGTATACAGTGAGTTATCGAGAACGAATACAATGCACAGATGAGGGTAAACTCATTCATAAATATCCTCTCAGTAAAAAAGCAAGTAGGAAGAAATATGTACAGCTCTCTCTTTGACAGGTTATCAACACACAGCTGGCATAAGTGCAGTGCTCTCCTGTGTTACCTACACCTGCTCATTGTGTGAGATCAGTGCACAGAGCAGTTTCACATCCTCTTCCTTACAGGCGATGTATTATACTGTATATCCATAGTGCAGGGACACATCTCTCACTTGTATCCAGTGACTATACACAGAGCTGAATCTGCTCACAACAAACAGTTGCTGTGTACCTTCTACCTCTCATTTATACAGTGCGTGCACTGAGATTAATGTCATTTTCCACTGCTTTCCAAACATGAACTGTGCAGATCTTCATAATGACATGCTATGTATGTATAATGTGACCATTCAGTCTCTCTGTAGCGAATGTGCATTAGTAGACGTAACAAAGCATCATGGATGTGTACAAATGCATTGTAAGGCTGTATGCACTGCATGTAGCATACATGTAAATACGGCCAGCGTCTAGAGGCAGCAGTGTTTCAGTGACCTTAGTCCATGTGCTCCCTGGCCCTGGGCTGCTGCCTCCTTCTCCTCAGGCTCCTGTCACTAATACACAGCTTTTAGGAAGTGCAGCACAGACACAAACCCCCCTCCCTGACCACGGTGCTTGCTGTCTTTCTCTCCTCCCAGAAATGTCACTGTATTCTCCTCCCAATCTCCTGTTTTCCTCTTCCCTGGGCTCCAGACTCCTCCTCTTTACTATCCTCACTCCTCATTTTTTTCTGTTACTGCATTGTGTCTGACAGTGTCTCCATTCATTTTTGCATCTCTTCATCTTCATCACCCTTTTCAGCTGTTTTTTATTTTTATATTTAATCCCTGTTTGAAACTATGCATAAGCTTTATCATACTTGTCTGTTTCCTTCTGCGTGTATCATATGTACATATATATATATATATATATATATATATATATATATACACTACTATATAATATATTACTGTTTCCATTACATGTCTACACAAATGTCTACAGTATATGTGTGTATATACATGTATATATAGAGATATATATAGATATATGTGTGTGTGGTAGGCAAATAGTTATTTCAGGCAAATAGCTTATGTCTAGGCAAATATTTATTTAGGATTTTTTCAGCTTTAAAATTAGATGTCAGGCAAATTGCTTTCAGAAAATGCAATTATCTGTACTTTTTTTTTTTTAGCTTTCAAAGCCAAGGCACCATGGGAAAGTGGCCCCTGCTCAGTGGCTCCCGGCTTATCAGTAGGTTCCCAGGCACCACAAGAAAATGGCCACTGCTAGCCAATAGGTGCCCAGACACCCCCTGGAAAGGGGCCCCTGCTCACCAATAAATGCAGAGCAATCCTGGGAAAGTGGCCTCTGCTCACCGATAGTCATTCAAGCACCCCTGGAAAGTGGCCCCTGCTTGCCAATAAATGCATAGGCACCTTAAGAAAGTTGCCCTTGGTCACCAATATCTTCTCTGGCACCCAAGGAAAGAAGCCCCATGCTTGCCAAAATTCGCTCAAGCACTCTGGGAAAGTGGCCTCTGCTCGCCAATAAGCACCAAGGCATCCTAGGAAAGTGGCACCTGCTAGCACACAGGAACCCTGGGTAAGTAGCCCCTGCTCGCCATTAGGCACACAGGCACCCAGAGTAAATGGCCCCTGCTCACCAATAGGCTTCCAGGCATCCCAGGAAAGTGGCCCCTTTTACCAAAACACACCCAAGCATGCTTAGGTGACTTGGAAATAGTGGCCCCTTCTCGCCAAAACACACCCAAGTGCCCTGGGAAAGTGGCTCCTGCTCATCAATAGGCACTCAAACACTCCAGAAAAATGGCCCAGGCACCTTGGAAAAGTGTCCCCTGCTCACCAATTGGTGCACAGGAACACTGGGAAAGTGGCCCCTGCTCGCCAGTAGGCACACAGGCACCCTGTGGAAGAGGCCCCTGCTCACCAATAGGCTTCCACGCATCTCAGGAAAGTGGCCCCTGCTTACCAAAACACACCCAAGCATGCCTGGATGCCTATTTATCAGCAGGGGCCACTATCCTGGTGTGCCTGAGCAGCTATTGCCAATCAGAGGCCACTTTTCTGGATGCTTATTGACAAGCAGGGACCACTTTCCCGGGTGTCTGGGCACCTATTGATCAGCCTGACTGCATATTACTGATCAGGGATCAGTTTTCCAGGTTGTCTGGGCACCTATTGTGAAGCAGGCACCACTTTCTGGGATGCCTGGGTGCATATTGGTGAGCAGGGGCCACTTTCCTAGGAATCCCTGGCCTATTAGTGAACAAGGACCACTGTTCCTGGGGTGCCAATTCACCTATTGGTGAACAAGGACCTCTTTTTCGGGTACCTGGGTGCCTAATGGTGAGCAAGGTCCACTTTCCCAGGGTGCCTGGGCGTGTTTTGGCGAGCAGTGACCACTTTCCTGGGGTGCCTATTGGTGAGCAGTGGACACTATTCCGGGGTGCCTGAAAGCCTATTGGCAAGCAGGGGCCACTTTCCCAGGGTGCTTGGGTGTGTTTTGGTGAGCAGGGCCACTTTCCTAGAATGATTTTTCCTAGAGTCTATTAGCAAACAGGTGCCTGTGCTCCTATTTGGTTAAGTGGGACCACTTTCCTCGGGTGTCTGGGCACCTATTGGTGAACAGGGGCCACTTTTCCTTGGTGCCTAATGGTGAGCAGGTTCCTATTGGTGCCTATTGTTGAGCAGGGGCCACTATTCCGGGGTACCTGAAAGCATATTGGCAAGCAGGGGCCACTTTCCCAGGGTGCTTAGGTGTGCTTTGGTGAACAGAGGCTACTTTCCTTAAATGCCTGGGAATCTATTAGCAAGCAGGGGCCACTTTTTTTCAGGGTGCCTATGCCCCTATTTGGTGAACAGAGTCCACTTTCCTGGGATGTCTTAGTGCCTAATGGTGAGCAGGGGCCACTTCTTCAGGGTGCTTTGGTGTGTCTTCGTGAGCAGGAACCACTTTCCTGGGGTGCCTATTGGCTAGCAGGGGAAGCTTTTCTGGGGTGCCCGGGAGCCTATTGGCAAGCAGGGGTCACTTTCCCAGGGTGCTTGGGTTGCCTGAGAATCTATTAGCAAGCAGGGCCACTTTCTCAAGGTGCCTATGCACCTGTTTGGTGAATAGGGGCCACTTTCCTGGAGTGTCTTGGTGCCTTATGGTGAGCTGGGGCCACTTTCCCACTGTGTTTTGGAGAGCAGGGACCACTTTCCTACTGTGCCTATTGGCGAGCAGGGGACACTTTTCCAAGGTGCCTGGGAGCCTATTGGCAAGCAGGGGACACTTTCCCATAGTGCTTGTGGGGGCTTTGGTGAGCAGGGGACACTTTCCCAGAATGCCTGGAAATCTATTAGCAAGCAGGGGCCCTTTCTCAGGGTGCCTATGCTCCTATTAGGCAAATAGGGGCCACTTTCCCAGGGTTCCTTGGTGCCTAATGGTGAGCAGGGCCACTTTCCCACGATGCTTTGGCATGTCTTGGTGAGCAGGGACAACTTTTATTGTGTGCCTGGGTGCCTATTGGAAAGCAGGGGACACTGTTCCAGGGTGCCCGGGAGCCTATTTGCAAGCAGTGGGTACTTTCCAGGGGTGCTTAGGTGTGCTTTAGTGAGCAGGGACCACTTTCCCAGAATCCTATTAGTGAACAAGGGCCACTGTTCCTGGGGTGCCAATTCACCTATTGGTGAACAAGGACCTCTTTTGTGGGCACCTGGGTGCCTAATGGTGAGCAAGGGCCACTATCCCAGTGTGCTTTGGTGTGTTTTGGCCAGCAGTGACCACTTCCCTAGGGTGCCTGGGTGCCTATTGGTGAGCGGGGGACACTATTCCGGGGTGCCTGAAAGCCTATTCGCAAGCAGGAGACACTTTCCCAGGGTGCTTCGGTGTGTTTTGGTGAGCAGGGGCCACTTTCCTAAAATGAATTCTCCTAGAATCTATTAGCAAACAGGTGCCTGTGCTCCTATTTGGTGAAGAGGGGCCACTTTCCTTGGGTGTCTGGTAACCTATTAGTGGACAGGGGCCACTTTTCCTTGGTGCCTTGGGGCCTAATGGTGAGCAGGTGCCTATTGGGGAGCAGGGGCCACTATCCTGGAGTATCTGGGCACGTATTGGCTGTCAGGAGCCACTTTCCCCGGGTGCCTGGACGTATATATTGGTGAGCAGGGGCCACTTTCCTTTAGGTCTTCTAGCTGCTATTGGCAATAAGAGGCCACTTTCCTGGGGTGCCAAGGTGCCTATTCACAAGTAGTGGTGACTTTCCCAGGGGGCCTGGGCACCTATTGGCAAGCAGGGACCACTATCACTAGCTATTATTCCTGGGGTGCCTTGACACATATTGGAGTGCAGGGGGTACTTTTCTTGAGGGTTACTATGTGGCTATTGGCGAGCAGGGCCACATTCCAGAGATGCCTGGGCAGCAATTGGCGAGCAGGTTCCACTTTCCAAGGTTGCCTTGGACCCTATTCCCTAGGCAAAAAGGATTTGATATATGAAAAAAACATGCAAAACTATTTGCCTGAATACTAGTTAGGCAAAGGTATTTGACCTATGTAAATGGTTTTTAAAGCTAAAATAACAATTTGCCTAGTCAAAAGCTATTTGCCTGAACTTTTTTTATATTTTTATTATGAACAACATTTTCTCTCCTTTAATGCGTTCCCAGTGATATTTGCTGGAGTGTATTAAATTGTTTACTAATGGATAGTTTTCTTTATTTTGTCATTGGATATAATTGATTTTGCCTCCTTAAACCACTGAAAATATGAATACTTCATTATTCTCTGTAGAAAATCTATGGGCAGAAGAGTGAGCAGGAGAAATCATCCTCTCAGTGGAGTAGTGAGGGAGAGCCCAGCCCATATAAAAAAGGCTGTTCTTGTAGGATATCCTGAACTCTTACCAGCTGCTTGCCTAACTACATTGTCCATTGACTCCTTTCATGCCAAAAAATAGATTTAATATAACAATGTAGTTGTTGCTCTTTCATATGTCTGATAAAATATCTTTTAATATAACGTCACTTTTAGCTGTTTATTTTGACAAACAGGAAAATCATGTTTGTGCACAACTCATTCCAAGAACAAGGACAACTCAAATACCAGCTATGGGCTAGATTACAAGTGGACAGTAGTTTTCACTCACGTTCAAGCATTAAAACGGCTATAAGTAATTTTTTGATCTCAGAGATTCACACTCGTATTACGAGTTGAAAGTAAAAAGTTTGCTCTCCCGTGTGGGAGAATGTGCAAAATCACATTCCCCCATATACTTTAATGGAACTGAAAAAGTTGATAAAATACCTAGCACCCACAAGTCACATAAAAACGATCGCAGTTATTTAAAAGCGTAACATAAGAAGATAATATTGCATCTTTCATAATCTAATGTTCTGCGCATAACAGAATATGTTCTATTTATTCTTAGAGATATTTAAATTTATATCTCATGGATATTTGCACAAATATATATTTAAACATATACATATATATATACTTGATTATGTATAGGTCTAGATATATACAGATATATATAGGAATATCTATTTAAAAAAAAAATAGAACATATTCTCGTTTGTGCAGAACATTGGAATATGAGATATATATATATATATATAGTAAATACACAGTTAAACACTTATGAATATTGCATAAATATGTTTTTCGTGTTTTCATCTACTTAAAGGATTACTAACTTTTTTTTTTTTTTTGCAAAACGGACCATACTTTTCACATTACAATTATAACACAAATCAAATGTTCCTTATTCTGTGTTGAAACGAAGCTCCATTTATTAGTAAAATACGTTTTTATTTTATCCCCTTGACATCACCTCATCCAGCCCTCAATTATGGGCTGTCTACGCTATAACACACTTGCCTATCGGATGGCTAGTATTTGCATTTAATTAATATTCAATCGATTAGATAGGTGTTCCAGCCATTCTACGTATTTTTTAAAAATATATGCTTACCTGATAAATTAATTTCTTCTATGGTAAGACGAGTCCACGGCCCGCCCTGTCATTTTAAGACAGATTATATTTTTTTTATTTAAACTTCAGTCACCTCGGCACCTTTTAGTTTCTCCTTTTTCTTCCTGTACCTTCGGTCGAATGACTGGGGGGTGGAGCTAAGGGAGGAGCTATATAGACAGCTCTGCTGTGGTGCTCTTTGCCACTTCCTGTTAGCAGGAGGATAATATCCCACAAGTAAAGGATGAATCCGTGGACTCATCTTACCATAGAAGAAATTACCGGTAATTTATCAGGTAAGCATAAATTTACTTATATATACTGTATATATATATATATATATATATATATATACATATGTATTTAAGTGTTTATTTGTCTGAAAATACGTATATATGCACATATAAATAAATATGTCTGTATCTCTATGTTAAAGGCCTTTGCAGAGGCGTAACTAGAAGCCTCAGGGCCCAAGTGCAAAAATCCATGAAGGGCCCCCCGCACCCCCCCCCCAAAAAAAACAAACAAACAAACATGATTTTTATATATTTTCTTTCTTGTAGAACAAAGGAAAAGAGGGGGTAGAGAAAAGGGAGATAGGGAGTAGAACATAGGGAAGAAGAAGGGGGAGAAGAAAGGGAGAGAGGGAGGAGAAAAAATGGAGAGAGAGGGAAAGTACAAGGAGGGAGAGAGGGAGGAGAAGAAATGGAGAGAGAGGGAAAGTACAAGGAGGGAGAGAGGGAGGAGAAGAATTGGAGAGAGAGAGGGAAAGTACAATGAGGGAAAGAGCGAGGAGAAAAAAATGGAGAGAGAGGGAAAGTACAAGGGGGGAGAGAGGGATGAGAAGAAATGGAGAGAGAGGGGAGGTACAAGGGTGTAGAGAGGTAAAGTACAAGGGGGGAGAGAGGGAAAGTACAAGGGGGGAGAGAGGGATGAGAAGAAATGGAGAGAGAGGGAAAGTACAAAGAGGGAGAGAGGGAGGAAAAGAAATGCAGAGAGAGGGAAGGTACAAGGGTGGAGAGAGGGAAAGTACAAGGGGGGAGAGAGGGAAAGTACAAGGGGGGAGAGAGGGAAAGTCCAACACTGTACATACATTTATACGTCTATACAGCATAAGCACATATATGTATATACACACTGTACATACATTTTTACACTTACAGTATATATCATATGCACACAGTATATATTTATCCCATACATACATAAATGTAGATTATCTGTTTGTTTATCTATCTAGTATTTTTGGTTAAGGGGGATTTTTTATTCCAGACACTCACATAGCACCAGGCGGCTCTTGTGACCTTGTAAGCCGGTTAGTAACGATCAGTTAGTCACCAGGTGAGAGAGAGACACTAAATCAGTGGGTACTTACCGGCCCCGGGAAGCAGCAGGAAGAAGCGGATCATCCTGAGACCATCGGGGCACCGATACCAGGTGCAGGGGCGATGCAAGGCTGTTGCACAGGGCAATGTCAAGCTCTGATGATGGGTAGTCAACCATGGATCCTAGAGCTATATCAGCGGTGCCATGCTCTGAAACCGGGCAACTTACATGGAGGGAGGGGGCAATGCCCAGCTGGAAGCTATGATACCAGGGCTACCCGTGCAGTGCCAGCCTATGATGCCAAGGCTACCTTGCTGGTGCGATTTGAAACCTGGATGGGTGGCAACCATACTCGTGCTGCCTGCACTTTAAAAAACTTTTGTTCCGCGCGCTTTCCCTAACAAAGGCGCGTGCGCACACTTTTAGAGGTCAGGTCCCTCAAAGTGGCTGACCTCAAGGGACCGGTCGCAGTCGTGAATTTTGCGACCACGGCAGTTCTGCCCCTGGCCCTTTGCAGTCTTTTTTTTTTTAACACCTGAGACCTCATATCTTTGAGCCCTTATAACTTTTTAATGCAATATTTTTATTTAATATTGTGTAACTGTACTTTTAAATGTTGATGTGTTTTGTGACTTCAGCAAAGTATATGAAGGGAATTAAGCACATTTGATAATAGGAGTAAATTTGAAAATCGTTTAAAATTACCTGTTCTAAATCCTGAAAGAACAAAAATGGGTTTCATATTCCTTTAGTAGGTCACATATGATGTAACCTGTAGTGTACTGCAAACATTTAACAATAAATGCGCTCAAGAATTAAAACATTGGGGGTGAGATTAAATATACAGCGTAGGCTCCAGCACAACTGCTGAAACCCACGCTGCCGGTAAGTTCACCTTGCACATCAGGATAAACTGGCGATGTTCAGAAATGTGCAGAAACACACATTTCTGGAGTCGCCAGTGACTTACGGCAGTTTATGATCTGCCGGCGCGTAAGAAAAAAAACATTAAAATGTTGTATCGCACGTAACAGTCTAACCCGCCTCTCAAAAATAAACCTGACACGTCAAAACCCCTTGATTCGCCATCCCCCCCACATCACAACTAATAATAAAGTGTATTAACCTCTAAACCACCATCCCCCCAAATTGCAACTACTAACAAAAGTATTAACCCCTAATCTGCCTAATACAGTTATTAACCCCTAAACTGCCAACCCCCCACAATGCAATCTACCTAATACAGTTATTAACCACTAAATCGCCAACCCCCCACATCGCAATCTACCTAATATAGTTATTAACCACTAAACCGCCAACCCCCCAACCCCTGTTCAAATCAGCCAATAGGATTTAAGCAGCTCTCATTCTTTTGGCTGATTCATCATCCAATAGAATTAGAGCTGCTTAAATCTTATTGGCTGATTTGAACAGCCAATTGGATTTTAGCAGCTCTAATTCCTATTGGCTGATTCAAATCTTTCAGCCAATAGGAATGAAAGGGATGCCATCTTGAATCGCGTACCTTGCATTGAAGATTCAGTGTACGGCGGTGACCGTATGAAGAAGATGCTCCGCGCCGGATGTCTTCAGGATAAACCCGCTCCGTGCCGCCGGGATCAAGATAGAAGATGCCGCCTGGATGAAGATTGAAGAGGCTGCCTGGTTGAAGACTTCTCGCCGCTTGGATGAGGACTTTGCTGGGATGAAGATTTAAGAGGCCGCCTGGATGAAGACTTCTTGCCGCCTGGATGAGGACTTCTCCGCCGAGATGAAGATCGTTCAAGCGGGACTTCAAAAACTGTAAGTGGATCGTCGGGGGTTAGTGTTAGGTTTTTTTTAAGGTTTTTTTTGGGGTGTTTTTTTTTTTTAGATTAGGGTTTGAGCAGCAAAAGAGCAATGCCCATTCAAATGCCTTTTTCAGGGCAATGGGTAGCTTAGGTTTTTTAGATATTTATTTTTTGGGGTTTGCGGGGGTGGGGGTTTGTAATGTTAGTTGGTATTTGTTTTGTTTTTTCACAAAAAGAGCTGAAATCTTTAGGGCAATGGTAATCTAGAATAAACTACCAATGGCCCTTAAAAGGGCCTTTTGTAAGGCCCTTTTAAGGGCCATTGGTAGTTTATTCTAGATTAGGTGGGGTTTTTTGGGGTGTTTTTTTAATGGGTATTAGAATAGGAATAATTTTTATTATTTTTGATAATTTGTTTGTTATTTTGTGTAATGTATTTTTTTAGGGGGTGTTTGTTTTTCTTTTGTAGGAAAAGAGCTATTATCTTTAGGGCAATGCCCTACAAAAGGCCCTTTTAAGGGCCCCCCAAAAGGCGTTTTAAGGGCCCTTTGGTAGTTTGGGGGGTGGGGGTTTGTATACTGTTAGGGGGTGTTTGTTTGTTTTTTTTGTAGCAAAAGAGCTGTTTAAATTAACTTAGGGCAATGCCCTACAAAAGGCCCTTTTAAGGCCCCCCAAAAGGCCCTTTTAAGGGCCCTTAGTAGTTTATTCTAGATTAGGCTTTTTTTTTGGGGTGTTTTTTAAAAAAAAAAGGGTATTAGAATAGGAATTATTTTAATTTTTTTGATAATTTCGTTTTGTTTTTTTAATGGTATTTTTTTTTATTTTTTTTGTAATTTTAGGTTTATGTGTAAGGTAGCTTAGGTTTTATTTCACAGGTAAGTTTGTATTTATTTTAACTAGGTAGTTAGTAAATAGTTAATAACTATTTACTAACTAGTCTACCTAGTTAAAATAAATACAAACTTACCTGTGAAATAAAACTAAAACCTAAGCTAGCTACAATATAACTATTAGTTAATAGGTTTATTTAGTGGTAGTGATGTGGAAGGCCAGAGGTTTAGGGGTTAATAGCTTTATTTAGTTGCAGCGATGATGGGGAGCGGCGGAATAGGGGTTAATAAATTTATTATAGTGTGGGCAATGTTGGGGTGCAGGGGAATAGGGGTTAATAACTTTAGTATAGTGGCGGCGATATCGGAAGCGGCAGATTAGGGGTTAATACCTTTATTTAGGTGGCGCCGATATAGTGAGCGGCAGATTAGGGGTTAATAACTGTAGGCAGGCGTCGGCGATGTCAGAGGCAGCAGATTAGGGGTGTTTAGACTCTGGGTTTATGTTAGGGTGTTAGGTTTAAACGGTATTTTCTTTTTCCCCATAGACATCAATAGGGCTGCGTTACGGAGCTTTTCTTTCCACGATCGCATGCGTTAGACTGTGTTCTGACCCGCTCTCCCCATTGATGTCTATGGGGAAAGCATGCACGAGCACGTCAAAACAGCGCTTGTTTTTGGTGCGGTATGGAACTTAAAAACACAAGCCTGTTTTTTTTAAATTTGTAATGGCTGCGCTATAGGGGATTAAATAACGCCACTTTTGTTGCGTTCATTAATTTCTCTATAGCGCTCAAAACTCATAATCTATTTGATTGGGATTAACCCCTAATCTGCCATTCACCCACAATGTAAATAACCTAATTAAAGTATTAAACCCTAAACCGCCAACCCCCCACAACCCAATTTACCTAATAAACCCCTAAACCGCCATTCCACTACAAAGCAAATAATTAATCTAATCACTAAGCCCCCTAACCTAACACCCCCTAAATTAACCCCAATTACATAAAATAAAAAAAGACTACCTTGCTAATAAATTAATTAAAAAGTACCAAAATAAAAAAATCCTAACACCCAAAAAAAGAAAAAAAAAAACCTTACTCTAACCACAAAATATGTGCTCACCATTCCTGAAGTCCGGCAGTGAAGGTCTTCTACCAGGTGGCTCCATCTTCATCCAACAGATTTTCTTTGTGTCCTTATATATAAATATACAAACATATGTATTGCAGATATGTGCAGAATCATGAATCTTATGATATAATGAAGCCTTATTATTCTATCGGCTAGTTTACGATTTTTGCGGTAAGAGTGGCTCGGTACTAACTTGCAAGTTATTGCCACCGCTCACCTCCCTATAGCGCTGCTATTACAGGTTTTCATAAACCCGGCGTTAGCAGGCAATATGGTAGCGTTGAGCAAAATTGAGCTCCATACCGCACTCAAATACCAGCGCTGCTTTGAGCTGGTTTTACATGCTTGTGCACCATTTCCCCATAGACATCAATGGGGAGAGCCAGCTAAAAAAAAGCCTGCAGTAAAGGAGCGTAAAGCTCCGTAATGCAGCCCCATTGATTCCTATGGGGAAACAAAAGTTATGTTTACACCTAACACCCTAACATAAACACAGAGTCTAAACACCGCTAATCTGCTGCTCCCGACATCGCTGCCACCTACATTACACTTATTAACCCCTAATCTGCCGCTCCCAACGTCGCTGCCACCTACCTACACTTATTAACCCCTAATCTGCTGCCCCCAACGTCGCCGCCACCTACCTACACTTATTAACCCCTAATCTGCCGCCCCCAACGTCGCTGCCACCTACCTACACTTATTAACTCCTAATCTGCCACCCCTAACATCGCCGCCACCTACTTTACACTTATTTACCCCTAATCTGCCACCCCCAACGTCGCCGCCACTATACTAAAGTTATTAACCCCTAAACCTAACCCTAAGTCTAACCCTAACACCCACTAACTTTAATATCATTAAAATAAATCTAAATAAAAATTACTATCATTAACTAAATAATTCCTATTTAAAACTAAATACTTACCTGTAAAATAAACCCTAAGCTAGCTACAATATAACTAATAGTTACATTGTAGCTAGCTTAGGTTTTATTTTTATTTCACAGGCAAGTTTGTATTTATTTTAACTAAGTAGACTAGTTACTAAATAGTTATTAACTATTTACTAACTACCTAGTTAAAATAAATACAAATGTACCTGTAAAATAAAACCTAACCTGAGTTACACTAACACCTAACCTTACACTACAATTAAATAAATGACATTAATTAAATACAATTAACTAAATTACAAAAAAAAACAAAATACTAAATTACACAAAATAAAAAAGAAATTATCAAATATTTAAACTAATTACACCTAATCTAATAGCCCTATCAAAATACCCCCCCCCCCCCCAAAAAAAAATAAATAAAAAACCCCTAGCCTACAATAAACTACCAATGGCCCTTAAAAGGGCCTTTTGCGGGGCATTGCCCCAAAGAAATCAGCTCTTTTACCTGTAAAAAAATAATACAAACAACCCCCCAACAGTAAAACCCACCACCTACACAACCAAACCCCCCAAATAAAATCCTATCTAAAAAAACCTAAGCTCCCCATTGCCCTGAAAAGGGCATTTGGATGGGCATTGCCCTTAAAAGGGCATTTAGCTCTTTTTCTGCCGAAACCCTAAGCTAAAAATAAAACCCGAAGATCCACTTACAGTTTTTGAAGACCAGACATCCATCCTCAACGAAGCCGGGAGAAGTCTTCATCCAAGCGGCAAGAAGTCCTCAACGAAGCCGGGAGAAGTCTTCATCCAAGCGGCAAGAAGTGGTCCTCCAGACGGGCAGAAGTCTTCATCCAGACGGCATCTTCTATCTTCATCCTTCTGACGCGGAGTGGCTCCATCTTCAAGACATCTGGCGCGGAGAATCCTCTTCTTTCCACGGCTCTTCAAGAATGAATTCTCCTTTAAATGACGTCATCCAAGATGGCGTCCCTTGAATTCTGATTGGCTGATAGAATTCTATCAGCCAATCGGAATTAAAGGTTAAAAAATCCAATTAGCTGATGCAATCAGCCAATAGGATTGATCCTATTAGCTGTTCCAATCCTATTAGGATTGATCCTATTAGCTGTTCCAATCAGACAATAGAATGTGAGCTGAATCCTATTGACTGATGGTTGATGCTGTGTTGATTAAGCCTCATGTATTTCACAGCTTGCTACACTACTGGTTTAAACTGACAGGAGCATAAGGTGTGCCATATAAAAAAATGCATTTCGAATTAGTAATACACTCTGTGGGATAATTTGTATATTCTATGCATTGTATATTTATTCCTTGCTGAACTGATTAAATGGAGGGTTTATCTCACTCTATTAACAACAATACATTTATTTGGTACAATGGGAGTCCCTGCTCTAAAGGATTTCCATGGGTGTAAGTGCAGACCCTGTTCCACTGAGCTTACAATCTAGTGTTTCAGTGCTTTGCTCAAAGCGCTTACAATCTTGTATTTAAGGAGAATTAACCTCAGGGTACTTACAGTGTAGAGAAATTAAAAAAAAAATCGCTGATGTATGACTGCACTCAGCATGTGACATAACACTAGTCCCGTTGAAATCTTCAATCTTCCTGTCACTGCCTTAGAGTATTCTAGTCTTTATTATACTGCTTGTCAGATATGAATCAGTCTATGCACATCTTGTAAAAAAAATTCATCCAATGCAAAAAGATAGGTGCATGACACAATGTACCTTATAATGCAGTATTTTTTTCAGGTATAAAATACAGGACCATCCCATGACATATCAAATTTTGTGCTTCTTTAGGACTCTCTGCTTTACAAATCCAACAGTAGTACTTGTCCCACGTTGACTGTAGACATTTAAGTTTAGTGTCACAGACTTGGTAGTCCTTGTTCCAGGGTGCTGCAGTTCTCAGATAAAATTGTAAAGCAGCTATTACATCTGAGTCCAAGTTTTTCATTGAAAATAATAAGGCCGGGCGCTTGCTGGCGAGATCCCTACGTAAAAAGAGATATAAAACATATATAACTAAGATTACAGACTCCTCGGGCATTGCCCATTCTGATAACACTGAAATTGCTAATCAGTTTGCGCGGTACTACACCTCCCTGTATAATCTTCCCTCCTTAAGTCCAGAAGATAAACAGCAGCGAATAAACTCGTATCTTGATCAGACCCAGCTTCCTAGGCTTTCTAATACCGATATAGAAAATCTTGACAAACAGTTTACTTTACAAGAGTTATTGCTAGCCATTAAAGATTTGGCACAGGGAAAAGCACCCGGCCCAGACGGGTTCACACCTAAATTTTATCACCTCTTCAAATCCCTTCTTAGCCCCCATCTGTTAGAGATGTACACCTCTATCGACCAGACCAATCAACTTCCGACAACATTACTAGAAGCCACAATCTTGGTGATACCCAAACCGGGCAAGCCACCAGAAAAAGTAACTAATTACCGTCCCATATCGTTAATAAATATCAATATCAAACTATATGCCAAATTATTAGCCACGAGAATTAGTAAATTCCTTCCCTCTCTGGTGCACCCCGACCAGGTCGGTTTCATCCGGGGAAGGGAAGCTAGGGAGAATACCATTAGAGTCCTGCATACCCTCTCAAGCACCTCTGCCTCCAAGACACCCTTAATACTCCTCTATATAGATGCCGAGAAGGCCTTTGACAGGGTGGACTGGGATTTTCTGTGGTCCATCCTGTCAAAGTTTGGGTTTTCCCGCACAACGATATCACGTATACAAGCTCTCTATAGTAACCCAACAGCTTTTGTCATGATCAACGGCACACTCTCCCAGGGAATCCCCATAAACAACGGCACACGGCAGGGGTGCCCTCTCTCGCCCCTGCTATTTGCCTTAGCTGTAGAGGCGTTTGCCTCTAGAATCCGGTGTAATCATAATATACAGGGCGTCCCCTTTGGTGAACTATTACAAAAATGTCTCCTATATGCAGATGATGTTATATTTACCCTCCGCTCACCCCTCACCTCAGTCCCGGCCCTATTGGGAGAGCTGGAGGAGTATAGATTGGTTTCTAATTTTTCAGTCAATATGAACAAGTCAATGATCCTATCACTATATCTCAATGATGAAGAAACACATTTCATTACAACATACACCTCTTTCTAGCTAGCCAAGAAAATAAGGTATCTAGGCATTGACATATCAGCAACACAAACAGAACTATTCTCCCTTAATTATACCCCTTTACAGGACGAAACCAATAAACTGTTGGAATACTGGCACAAACAGGGTCGGCTTTCCTGGATGGGACGTATAAATGCAATAAAAATTAGTATTATCCCTAAATTTTTATACCTTTTTCAAGTACTCCCAATAGATATCCCTACACAATTTCTTATACGACAGCAAAAAAAATTTGACCAATTTATCTGGTCGCACAGAAGATCTAGAGTGGCCAGAGAAACGGTATTTCTAGATAGAGAAGATGGCGGACTGGGAGCCCCTAATTTGATAAACTATTATAGAGCGACACACCTGGCACGCATTGTAGCCTGGAAGCATTCTTCCTCTGAAAAACCCTGGGTGCGAATGGAAACCTACCTGGCAGGTGGAATTAACCTGGGTGATCAGTGTTGGACTCCGCCAAGGTTGAGACCCTTAGAGATTTGGAGTAACTATTTTATAGCAACCACTATTCGCACATGGGATAAACTACTGGCTAGAGATAGCCTGATATCTACGCAGATATCCCCCCTCACCCCCCTACTAAATAACTCCCTTTTTTTAAAATCCCAGACTATCCAAACTCCTTTGATTGCAGGTTCCCCTTCTAATATACCAGCACATATTCTTCTTCATGGCGGGTTGATGCGTACACAAGCAGAGATAGGTCAATTGTTAGGCCCACCGTTCCATATGTGGTTCCCCTATTTCCAGGTCAGACATGCCATATTCACTAGCCCACACAAAACAACCCTTACCAGACCCCTAACCCCCTTTGAGACACTGTGTACGTCCCCTTCCATTAAAAGCTCCCATATCTGAATAATTTACAAATTACTTAGGGGATCTTTTCCCTCTAAAAAACCTGCGTTTATTGATAAATGGGAAAGAGAGATTGGCATAAACCTACCTGATACTCATTGGAGTCGTATTTTCAGGGAAAATAAAAAGGCTTCCCTTTCACTAATTTTAATAGAAATGAACTTTAAGCTAATGTCAAGATGGTATTTAACACCTCACCGTCTTCACAGCATTTTCCCTAACTCATCCCCCCATTGCTGGAGGCATTGCGGCGAGATTGGCACCCTTTCCCATACTTGGTGGTCCTGTCCACTCTTACAAACATACTGGAAGGCTGTTGGCGATAAACTCACGAAAACTATAGGAAACACTATCAAACTTACAATTACTATGGTCCTATTGGGCGATATACCAAAAATCCCATGTCTATATAGGAAGAAACTTTTACAGATTATGCTTAATTGTGCTAGACGTCTGATACCCAGGTTTTGGAAAAAAGATATAGTTCCATCATACCAGATGTGGTTGAGAGAAGTTAATCATATTTTAGAATTGGAGAAAATACATTACACTTATGTTGATAAACAGGAATTCATTGCAGATGTGATATTTCTTTGGGAACAAGATTTATGCTAATTACACTAAGCTGAGCTGAACTAAGGTGCTGGTTGTGTTAATTGATTGTGCTAGAAAGTACTGTGATCATATGCTCCTGTTTTCTATTTGTACTAATGTTCTTATTTGTGTTTGTTGTCGAGTTATAATTGTAAAAGAAATTTCTTTTCACTGACTGATTATGTAACTGTACTATTTGCGATTCCAATAAAAAGATTTATCGTAAAAAAAAATTAAAAAATTGTAAAGCAGCTGCAAGGTGCTTATAACCTTGTAGTATTATTGGTGTCCCTACGTCAAGGCATTGCACAAGATCCTTAACATTATTACATTATACAGATATGTGCAGTGAGAGTGGATTTAAGCCATTCAATTTGATTTAATATCAGTTTATTAAAGTTATAGCATTGTAAGTGTAATTATGCTTTATTGTTGGTGTTCTAGTGTCACAGAGATGATTTATATATCTTATATCAATAAGCTATGAAAAGTACAGAAAGCTTTAAACATACAGAACCAAATTAAGGCTAAAGATTTTTTAGAAATGGGAAAGTAAAGGAAAAGCGCAACAGAAATGTGAGAAATGATCTGACCTCACTGTATATGTCTTTAGGATCTTGGAGTAGGATCTCTATTTACAATCTAGTGTGGTAATGAGATGTCTTGCTCAAAGAGCTTACAAACTTATTATTCTCAGAAAATCTTACCTTAGATACTTACAGCTTAGTAATATAAAAATCCTTGAAGGCCATCAGCGCGTATACTGCAGGCCAGATGCGCGTCAATCTGATTTAAATTTATTTCAGATCGCCAGTTGTCTTTTCTTCATCCGGGTCAAGCAGAACAAACAGCTGCATTAAATGCTGCACCTTATAGTACAGTGTTTAATGAGGGTCCCAACACCAGTAAATTTGCAGCATGAGGACACCTGCCATCAGCACGTATACCGCAGGCCAGATGCGCACCAGTCTGATCTAAATTTATTTCAAATCGCCAGTTACCTTTTCTTCATCCGAGTCAAGCAGAACAAACAGCTGCATCAGATGCTGCACCTTACAGTACAGTGTTTAATGAGGGTCCCAGCACCAGTGAGTTTGCAGCATATAAATTACAGGATCTTGTAAAAGAGACCCATGCCGTGGGGATTATATTCTAGGCCTTTACTAGAAGTCCTTGCTTTAGAGCATTTGCAGACTAATGATGCAGTAATTCTTACCATCTTTAAAGCTGCTTTAAAGCCTTTACTGCCAGCTGCAAGTCTTATAAAGATATGTAGAGGAAGCACAGAAAAGCATTGGTGTGTCCTACAGTTATGGCTATAATAATTATAATGCTATAATTAGTTTAACATAATTATTTCTCTTACTTGGTGTATTCAGTCCACGGATTCATCCTTACTTGTGGGATATTCTCAATCCCTACAGGAAGTGGCAAAGAGAGCACACAGCAAAGCTGTCCATATAGCTCCCCTCAGGCTCCGCCCCCCCAGTCATTCTCTTTGCCGCTCTAACAAGTAGCATCTCCACGGGAGGGTAAAGAGTATGTGGTGTTAGATTTGTAGTTTTTATTTCTTCAATCAAGAGTTTGTTATTTTAAAATAGTGCCGGTTTGTACTATTTACTCTGAGGCAGAAAGTGATGAAGATTTCTGCTGAGAGGAAAAAGATTTTAGCATGTTGTAACTAAAATCCATTGCTGTTCCCACACAGGACTGTTGAGTACCGGAGAACTTCAGTTGGGGGGAACAGTTTGCAGGCTTATACTGCTTAAGGTATGTTCAGTCATTTTTTCTAACAAGACTTGCTAGTGCTAGAAGACTGACAGAAATCCCATGAGGGAAGGTAAGCCATTTTCTGAGACACAGTATAGAATGATGTCTTCAGTTAAGGGCTTTAATACTGACAGACACTGTGATGGGCTAAATCGATTACTTTATTAAGGTAATCTTATATTTATTAAGCGTTTTAGACTTTGGAAACACTTTTTGGGGACTTTTTTACGCCTGGCATTTTGTAAGACAGCTAATCTGACTCAGAAAGGCCCCATAACTCTGGAGTAATAAAGGAGGGGGCCTCATTTTCGCGCCTCAATTGCGCAGTTGATTTGCAACACAGCTCCATGCAGCTTCATGTGCAGAGCCTTAAGAGTACAGGAGGACTTCAGGGAGGCTTAATTTACACCTGCAATTAACTCTAAAGGAAGGTAAAGCCACAGCAAAGACTGTGGCATCGTACTGTAGTGGGTTAAACCGGGTGTTTACTTCATTTTACTCCGGTTTGGGCATTAAGGGGTTAAATGATTTGAAAATTTGTGTGCAATCATTTCAAGGCATTAGGATCATGTGGTGAAAATTTCATTAAGATCGGATGTTTTTTGATGATTTGGTAAAAAAGTGTGTGCCTTTTATTATTTAAAGAGACAGTAACGTTTTTTCAAAAAGTATTTTTTTCAATATTTTAGTGTTGTCTGAGTCTGTCAAACATGTCTGAGCCTTCAGATAGACCTTGTTCTTTATGTTCAAAAGCCATGTCAGTACCCCCATTACATTTATGTTTAAAGTGTGCAAAAACATCTAAGCATTTTAAAGATCATCCAGTGACAATTAAAAATGCTGCCCAAGATGATTCCTTAACGGAGGTTAATGAGGATAGTCCTTCTTCCTTCCCCCACGTGTCTACACCAGTTACGCCCGCGCAAGCGATGCCTAGTACTGCTAGCGCATTGGCCCCTATTACTTTACAACAATTAGCAGCAGTAATGGATAATTCCCTTGCAGCATTTTTATCCAAACTGCCAGTTTTTCCAAGAAAGCGCGATAGCTCAGTTTTAAATACAGAGGATGAGCAATCTGAAGCTTTGGATAATTTATCTGTAGTACCCTCACAAAACTCAGAGGTAGCAGTGAGGGAAGGTCTGTCTGAGGGAGAAATTTCTGACACAGGAAAAGTTTCTCAGCAGGCAGAGTCAGATTCCTTAGCGTTTAAATTTAAGCTGGAACACCTCTGCGTCCTGCTTAAGGAGGTTTTAGCTACGCTGGATGATTGTGACCCCATGGTGGTCCCTGAAAAATTGTGTAAAATGGACAGATTTTTAGAGGTTCCTGTATACACTGAGGCATTTCCGATCCCAAAGAGGGTGGCGGATATTGTGACTAAGGAGTGGGAGAGACCAGGTGTACCCTTTGTTCCCCCACCTATCTTTAAGAAAATGTTCCCCATAAATGACCCTAGGCGGGACGCGTGGCAGACGGTCCCTAAGGTAGAGGGGGCTGTTTCAACACTGGCTAAGCGTACAACTATACCAATAGAGGACAGTTGTGCTTTCAAAGATCCTATGGATAAAAAATTGGAAGGATTGCTGAAGAAAATTTTTGTTCAGCAAGGTTTTCTGCTTCAACCAATTGCTTGCATTATTCCGGTAACTACTGCAGCGGCTTTTTGGTTCGAGGCCCTGGAGGAGTCGCTCCAGAGGGAGACTTCATACGATGAGGTCATGGATAGAATTCATGCTTTAAAGCTGGCTAATTCTTTTATCACTGATGCCGCTCTCCAATTAGCTACACTAGCGGCGAAAAACTCAGGTTTTGCCATCATGGCGCGAAGAGCGCTTTGGCTCATATCGTGGTCGGCGGATTCAAGGGGAAAACCCTATTCGGCCCAGAGCTGAAAGAAATTATTTCAGATATCACTGGGGGCAAGGGCCATGCCCTTCCACAAGATAGGCAGTTTAAGGCCAAAAACAAGGCTAATTTTCACTCCTTTCGCAACTTCAGGAGCGGACCTGCTGCAACCTCTGCTGCCGCAAAGCAAGATAACGCTTCCCAGCCCAAAGCAACCTGGAAACCCTTGCAGGGCTGGAATAAGGGTAAACAGGCCAAGAAGCCTGCCCCTGCTACCAAGACAGCATGAAGGGGTAGCCCCCGATCCGGGATCGGATCTGGTAGGGGGCAGACTTTCTCTCTTTGCTCAGGCTTGGGCAAGAGACGTTCCTTCTAGAATTCAAGGATTCTCCCCCAAGGGGAAGGTTCCACATTACTCGTTTGTCTTCAGACCAAACAAAGAAACAGGCGTTCTTACGCTGTGTAGAAAATCTACTAAAAATGGGAGTGATACACCCAGTTCCAATTGCAGAACAAGGACTGGGCTTTTACTCAAACCTGTTTGTAGTTCCCAAAAAGGAAGGAACTTTCAGGCCAATCCTGGATCTAAAAATTCTAAACAAATTCCTCAGAGTTCCGTCTTTCAAGATGGAAACCATTCGGACAATCTTGCCGATGATCCAGGAAGGTCAATATATGACTACCGTGGATCTAAAGGATGCGTACCTACATATTCCTATCCACAAAGATCACCATCAGTTCCTAAGGTTCGCCTTTCTGGACAAACATTACCAGTTCGTGGCCCTTCCTTTTGGGTTGGCCACCGCTCCCAGACTTTTCACAAAGGTGCTAGGGTCCCTTAGCGGTTCTAGACCGCGGGGCATTGCAGTAGCACCTTACCTAGACGACATATTAATACAGGCGTCGTCCTTTCACAGAGCCAAGGCTCATACGGACATCGTTCTGGCCTTTCTAAGGTCTCACGGGTGGAAGGTGAACGTAGAAAAGAGTTCTCTGTCCCCGCTCACAAGGGTTCCCTTTCTGGGAACACTAATAGACTCGGTAGAAATGAAAATCTTTCTGACAGAGGTCAGGAAGTCAAAACTGCTGAATACTTGCCGAGTTCTTCATTCCATTCCTCGGCCTTCCGTGGCTCAGTGCATGGAAGTAATTGGTTTAATGGTTGCGGCAATGGACGTAGTCCCTTTTGCCCGAATCCATCTCAGACCACTGCCGCTGTGCATGCTCAAACAGTGGAATGGAGATTACGCGGATTTGTCTCCTCAAATTCAAATGGATCAAAAAACCAGAGACTCTCTTTTCTGGTGGTTGTCTCAAGATCACCTGTCTCAGGGAATGAGTTTCCGCAGACCGGAGTGGACAACATCACGACTGTGGCGTACATCAATCATCAGGGAGGAACAAAGAGTTCCCTAGCGATGAAGGAAGTATCCAAGATTATCAAATGGGCGGAGGATCACTCCTGCCATCTATCTGCAATTCACATCCCAGGGGTAGACAACTGGGAGACGGATTTTCTAAGTTGTCAGACTTTCCATCAGGGGGAGTGGGAACTCCACCCGGAGGTTATTGCTCAGCTGACCCAGCTTTGGGGCATTCCAGAGTTGGATCTGATGGCGTCCCGTCAGAACACCAAACTTCCCCTTTACGGATCCAGATCCAGGGATCCCAAGGCGGCATTGATAGATGCATTAATAGCGCCTTGGTCATTCAGTCTAGCTTATGTCTTTCCACCGTTTCCTCTTCTCCCTCGGCTAATAGCCAGAATCAAACAGGAGAAGGCTTCGGTAATTCTGATAGCGCCTGCGTGGCCACGCAGGACTTGGTATGCAGACCTAGTGGACATGTCATCGGTCCCACCATGGAAACTGCCATCGAGGCAGGATCTTCTAATCCAAGGTCCTTTCAAGCATCCAAATCTAGTTTCTCTGCAACTGACTGCTTGGAGATTGAACGCTTAATCCTAGCTAAGCGGGGTTTCTCTGATTCAGTTATAGATACTCTGATACAAGCCAGAAAGCCTGTCACCAGGAAAATTTACCATAAGATATGGCGGAAATATCTTTGCTGGTGTGAATCCAAGGGTTACTCGTGGAGTAAGGTTAGGATTCCAAGGATATTGTCTTTTCTCCAAGAAGGTTTGGAGAAAGGTCTGTCAGCTAGTTCCTTAAAGGGACAGATATCTGCTCTGTCTATTCTGTTACACAAGCGTCTGGCAGCTGTACCAGACGTTCAGGTGTTTGCACAGGCCCTAGTTAGAATCAAGCCTGTCTACAGACCTGTGGCTCCTCCATGGAGTCTAAATTTAGTTCTTTCAGTTCTTCAAGGGGTTCAGTTTGAACCTTTGCATTCCATAGATATCAAGTTATTATCTTGGAAAGTTTTGTTTTTAGTAGCTATTTCTTCTGCTCGAAGAGTTTCAGAATTGTCTGCTTTGCAGTGTGATTCACCCTATCTGGTGTTCCATGCAGATAAGGTTGTTTTGCGTACTAAACCTGGTTTCCTTCCAAAGGTGGTTTCTTATAAGAATATTAACCAGGAAATCATTGTTCCTTCTCTGTGCCCTAATCCAGTTTCTAAGACGGAACGACTGTTGCACAATCTTGATGTGGTTCGTGCTTTAAAGTTCTATTTAAAAGCAACTAAAGATTTCAGACAAACATCATCCTTGTTTGTTGTGTATTCTGGTAAGAGGAGAGGTCAGAAAGCGACTGCTACCTCTCTTTCATTCTGGCTGAAAAGCATCATCCGCCCTGATATTTAAGTCAGGTTCAAATTTACTTTACAATAACTATAGTCACCACTGCACCCTATGGTTCTCCTTTTTCTCCTAACCGTCGGTCGAATGACTGGGGGGGCGGAGCCTGAGGGGAGCTATATGGACAGCTTTGCTGTGTGCTCTCTTTGTCACTTCCTGTAGGGATTGAGAATATCCCACAAGTAAGGATGAATCCGTGGACTGAATACACCTGTAAGAGAAAGTAATTTGTCAGGTAAGCATAAATTCTGTTTTTAAAAATTAAAATGTTTCTTAAATTATATGTATTTTTAAATAAATGTGTGAAGATAATATTGATCATTATTATGTATAGTTTGTATGCTATGTTTTGTCTCAGAGTACTTGTTCCCATAGGATGCTACAAAGTTTAAGCTATTACTTCTGTCATTTATCAGTATTATTTTACAATGTATTTACATTTGACTTAGTATTATTCAGTTACTGAGTCGGGGTGATCATGGTAACACTACCTTTATAATTGGTGCTCATACTTGCAGCTCCCACCGGATGCCATTTGCGTTGTATTGGAGATAGTCACTTCATACCAGCACATATACAGAGCTGTGGTTGTAAAGCACTAGCTATACTGTAATGTGCTAACTGTGAAATAAAAATATTAGATAACTACTATTTACATGTCAGTGATTACTGAAGCTCAGCAGGATCAGTTTGGCAGCTCTAGTAAAGTGAGCAGCAGTTATGAGGTGGTGGCTTTGTTTTGTCAGTTGGTTTTGTGACATAACTGCTGCATCACATAAGCCACTCCCCTAAGGCTGTCACCATGACAATCCAGGCATCACATTATGCCATGACTTTATTTATATTATTAGTGTAGCTTTAGCATAAGATGTTTAATTATGCATAATAAAACAAACTTTGTAATATACATTATGCCATGACTTTAGTTATGTTATTAGTGTAGCTTTAACATAAGATGTTAAACACTCATTATACACTCATTATATAACACTCATTATACTCATTATTTATTTTGCCCCTTTTCATGTAATTTAGCTCTAAACATTGTACATTGAGTTGGAACTGCATCCTGCTGACTTTTCAGAGTTAACTCTGCATCAAATCTTTTCCTAGTCGGCTTTAATAGACAACAACTGCAAAACAATTCACTTTTTACTAACTTAACTAATTAGCCTTGTTGTCTGCCAACTAAACCTTTTTGGCTCCACCAAATAAGGCGAGTGTTGGGTGCAGTTTTTCTATTGAAAACCAATTGCAGTAAACAGGATTTTATTTTGTTAAACAAATGTTTACACTTGGCTGATATGTTATTCTTTAAGATGGTAACAGAAATATCTTGTAATTACTAGGGGTTTACTGTCCCTTTAAGTTCAAACAAAACTCCCATTATAAATCCTGATTTTTCAGGGCTTATATGTATAGAATAGATTATTAAAATGACATGAACTGCTTTGGTCTGGTAATTTCTACAGAGCTATGGCTGAGCCTCAGGATCATGTCATGTGATTACCTCTGGGGTTACCAGCCATACTAATTAGCATATGTAATTGTGCAGTGTAGCTAGGAAACTACAGGTGCTAGGTCCGTCATTATTTAATAGAAGAGTCCCCACATATAGAAGCCTTTATGTCTGTATCAATTTAATATTAATTATAGTAGACCTGAACCATACAAATTGGGTGTCCAGTATTTTAGCAGGCTGTCCAGTACAATCTGTACTAAAATACTGGACACTTTAAGACCCCTGTCAGCTAAATGTAAAGGGCCTTCTAGGCCTTTATGCATTAGAAATTTGGCTCATAAAAAAGTTACACTGTGCATTTTCTATTATATATGTTAAAGGCAACCATGGGGGTGTTCAATCATTGCTGGGTGTTTACTTCTGGCAGCCAAGGGGGTCACAGCACTACTATGTACATGTGTTATGGCAATCAAGGGGTGAAAAATATATGTGGTGGGATCAAGGGTGGGGCCTTAGGCCTTGAGATTTTGTGGGGACATTGTGTGAACCCAGCTATGTTCCGTATCTAGTCACCTATAGGTTGCCAGGTATTTTTATGGAGCACAGCGCTGGCAACCCTACTCACAGCTTTCTAGGAGGACAGTGTCACGCCATGCAGACATAGCATCCATTTTCAACAAATAAAATCTATTTTAAAAGTGTTTACTGTTCCTGGTTCCAATGCTATCAAGTTGTTTCTTTATTGTTGGTTGAAGCAACAGTTCCAGATGCTTCACAGTTCCCTGCCATGTTTTCCTGGACACTTATTAGTTACACATGCTGCAGGATATGCAGGGAAGTATGTGCATAGTGCTGTCCAGAAACACAATAAATGTTCCTTTCTGCAAACTCATGTGTAACTCATAAGTGTCCAGGAAAACATGACTGAGGTGGAAACTCTAAGGGTGGTGCTTTTACCTTGATGGAAATCCTTGAGCCTCAATTTCAGCTTCCCTACCTATATATAGTAATCCTCTCTTGATTTTTAATGTATACATTTCTGCAAGACTCCTGGTTGGTAAACTAATTAAATGATCAGGGTTAAGTGAGAGGCTGTAAACTGTTAATGTCAAAACCTTTAACATGTTTAACTTAACAAGAACAATATGACTTTAAGTTGTTTTGAATAGATAAAGATTTGGAAAATTAGTTTGGTCACAATTAATTACTAATTGCAGCATTAATTGGTATACATTGCATGTAGGAGACTGGAGAATATTGTTGTGTCTTAAAGGGACATAATACTCATATGCTAAATCACTTGAAACTAATGCAGTATAACTGTAAAAAGCTGACAGGAAAATCTCACCTGAGCATCTTTATGTAAAAAAGGAAGATATTTTACCTCACAATTTCCTCAGCTCAGCAGAGTAAGTTCTGTGTAAAAAGTTATACTTCACCTGCTCCCAGCTGCAGGTAAAAATGAAAAAAAAATATGAAGAAATGAACAGCAGCCAATCAGCATCAGTGCTAAGGTCATGAACTCTTACTGTGATCTCATGAGATTTGACTTAACTCTCATGAGATTTCATAGTAAGCTTCCTTTACCTGATTGGTGAAATAATATGAGAGTTCACGAGGCTCATCCTTTCAGCTGTCCCAGGACAGACATACTAAAATGCTGCTTAGAAATCCTTTACAATGGGAGGTGGCTACTGAGGAACTTTTGAGGTAAAATATCTTTCTTTTTTACATAGAGATGTTCAGATGATATTTTCTAGTCAGCTTTTTACAGCTATACTGCATCACTTTCAAGTGTTTAAACATTTGGGTATTATGGCCCTTTAACTTCTGTTTTTTCGCCTCCTGGTTTGAAAGAGTTTCCTTGGTTACTACATAAAGCCTAAAATTGCTTAGAAGTCCTATATTCTCTAGTACTTCATAACAAATCCCTCCTATACCTTTGCTCACTACTGTGCAGCAAGATTATATCAGGATTACACCTGATGGGCAAAATAGATCCAGTATTAATAAAAAAAACTGACTCCATTCTCTTTCAATACCAGTCTCCTTTGATCTAGTATAATACAATATGGGAAATTTTAGCCATCAAGCAGCAATTTAGCACTTGCTAAATTTTACATCTACCTCTGTAATGAGCAATATCATCTGATACAACTGCTACCTATATAACAGAAGCATTATTTGTTATTGTTATATACTGGGGTTCCTCTAGTCTTTCAGATAACTAATCAATGCATTCACCCTACTCACTACTACAATGTAACCCTAACTTCAGCCACCACCAACATATAAAACATTCCTTACCAACTACAAATAAAGAGTTTATTTAAATCCTCCACTCTCCAATTGTCCCCAAACATCAAAGGAATACTCAAATTACTGAACTCAGTGATCCCTTCTTAATGATAAAATATTAATTAAACCCCTCTTAATTTAGTAACCCCCTCTTAATTTAGTAACCTCTTTATAATTACACAACCATTAAATATAGGACACCTTGTATGATTCTTTAGCATAATCCCTCATAGCAAAAGATCCCATTAGGAACACTCCCAAGAGCAATCATCCTCTTAAACTTAAAGGGACAGTAAACACCAGAATTTTTTTTGTTTAAAAAGAAAGATAATCCCTTTATTACCCATTCCCCAGTTTTGCATAACCGACACATTTATATAAATACACTTTTTACCTCTGTGATTACCTTGTATCTATGGCTCTGCAAACTGCCCCCTTATTTCAGTTCTTTTGACAGACTTGCATTTTTAGCCAATCAGTGCTTGCTCCTAGGAGCTTCACGTGCCTGAGCTCAATGTTATCTATATGAAACACATGAAATAACGCCCTCTAGTGGTGAAACACTGTCAAAATGCTTTCAGATTAGAGGTGGCCTTCAAGGTCTAAGAAATTAGCATATAAACCTCCTAAGTTTAGATTTCAACTAAGAATACCAAGAGAACAAAGCAAAATTGGTAATAAAAGTAAATTGGAAAGTTGTTTAAAATTACATGCCCTATTTAAATCATGAAAGTTTTTTTGACTTGACTGTCCCTTATCTATGAATAAGGGTAATCCCAAAACGCGCAAGATGTGAAGGGGTGTCGACTTCATATGTTTTTGTATTTGCTTAACCTGTAGGTGTTACTGGTTGTGACGGGTTGTGCTATTTTTATTGTGCTGTTGATTCATTTTATCTGGAAGAATAAAGTTTTTTTAGGAGGAGCCGTTCTGGGATTTGTTTTTGTTAGTGGATGTCCCTTTAATTTCCCAGTATAATAACTCCATGACTCCCAATAACATTTCTTACTGCTATAACCCCATTCTGTAACTTTTCACCATTATACTTAATGGCCCCCAACACAAGTGTAGTGACCCACTCAAGGTGTAATGTCCCCTCCCACAAGTTGCAATCAAACTGTTTTCACACATCAAAGGGATCATTGATTGCAACAGATTTTTTGAACATTTTAATTTACTGAGTTGTTGCAATCCTAAATCGTTCATTTGATAAAGCTGCTTCTAATTAGGTGAAAGTCCAATAAGGATGTGTTCTCTTTACTTAAAAGGCAGCTGGATTTATGGACCAACAACTTCAATTAAAATTGTAGACATAGCTAGAACCATAGAGAGCTGGATCCAGCTATATCTTCCATTTTAATTGATGTTTCAAAGGGAAGATATACAGCAGTGGTGGCCTGTATCAGGGCAATACCTGAATCTTTTAGATTGTGAGAGGTGTAGGACAGATGACCAATATTATATATCTGCATAGAAATAGCACAGTCATTATATTAAGATAATTAAACACGTAGATAATAGATTAACAGACAATTAAGATATACATAGCTTTAGTAGTGGAACTTTAAACTCAACAATGCCAAGTACAGTCCAGGTGTAAGCAATTAGTTTTTGTTTTTTTAATGCTTGAAATATTACAATAAAGAAAATTAGTTTTCAGAAAATACTAGTACCATCAGATTAGTTTTCTAGCTTATCTGTAAAACAGTGCTGCACTTTAAGGGTTCTGCAAAACAGGGTGCTTACACCTGGAGGTTATCAAGGGAGAGGGCAGAGTCATTACAATTAGGAGTTGTCACAAACTGGTGACCAAACGTTGTGAGGAGTCTCATTCCAAGTCTAAGGGTTTTAAAGGAATGTGCTTACAGTGTCATTAGGAGTGGGTTGATACAGAGACTTTCAGGATTAATCATGTTGAGGGTTACTTGGAGTAATTAACATTACTGTTAGGAGGTAATTGCAGTAAGTGTGTTTAGGAAGTTATAAATGTAAGCTAATATTGGGTAGCAGGCTTTAAAGGGACAGTAGTATTAAAAAGTAGAAGGCACCACCATAGTGCACAATCAGTATTGTATATACAAGCCAGTGCACAAATGTACATACTTACAAGGTTTAAGGCACTTGAGAAGTGCTACAAAGGCCTCCTGGACTCTTAAAGTCGCCCAGCTAACTTGTCCCGTGTTCTCCAAGCCACTCGATTCCTCTGAATGGCTGTCACGAACAGGATTTTCAAAAGATACGGTGAAATAGCAGTTACCACTTACTTTACTAGCTTCCACACACTCCATGTGATGCTCACAAATTAAACTGGTTAGGAAAAATTTATATATAAAATATATAAAATAAAGTCTGTGGAAAGTCTGATATAATAAAAAGACTTTTAATCTTTAAAAACACAACGTTTCACGATCCAACATGACCGTTTCATCAGGTGTAGATACATGATTAAAATTTCCACGGATTTAAATACGCTCCTCGGCATCCTTGAGGTCTCATTGCGCTATACTTTATAGAACACGAATTTGAACACCAACAGATTTTGAAAGAAGCAGCTGGCCACAACACTATTGTCTTTTGGAGGTCTGTGGGACACCTTATGGATGTCTGGGAAGGGATCCGTTTTTGAACTCACTATCCCTTTGAACTTTGTTACTGATTATCAGGATCATGTATACTGTATCACGCATACTTTATAATTTTTCACATTTTATTTTTGTATATGTATACTGGAAACTTTTAAGTATGCTCGTTGATATACTTAAAGCACATGATAGAATTTGGCACACCTATAGTGTATCACTTGTGAATTGTTATCTTGAGTGTTGAACAAATTAGGCGCATCCGATATATACTAGAGTTTTTTGCACATTGTAAAGGGACAGTAACCACCTTGAGATTTTTATATTACGTTTTATTTATGCGTAATAAAAGAACTTTGCAATATATTTTTATTTTGCCCAATTTTCATGTAATTTAGCTCTGAAAATTGAGATATTCCTCATTTTCAAAACTGTAAATGCACCCTGCTGACTACTCAAGGCAAACCCTGCTACATTTTTGTCCCTAATTTCTTTATCAGATAACAACTGCAAAACAATTCACTTTATTCTAACATTATGAACGGCACAAGCCTTACTGTCTGCAGACTAAAGCCCTGTTTTGGCTTTAATTTTTTTTACCAGGGTAAAAGGATGTTAATTTGTTTTAAAAGTATTAAGACTTGTCTGAGATGATATTCTATGGCAACACAACTGAAATGTTTTGTATTTACAAGAGGTTTACTGTCCCTTTTAGTCTTTACAACAGGTTTGAAACTAACTCTCTTATCATCTGATCATAATAGTGTTTGATTTATTATACCTCCGGAAAATAATTGTTATCACTCATAGAAAATACTGGCAGCCATATACCAACAGTTTATTAGTTACTTTAAGGTATATTGACATTAGCTGGGGTGCCAGTATTTAGCCTCAATCACAAACAATTACTGTATTGTAATCTTTACCATAATTTTCTTTCCTGATTCTTGTCACCAAGTGTAGGATATTATTATATACAGTATTTTATTGTATCCTTCCTATATCATCTTTCCATACTCATCTTTTTTTTAGGATTTCTTACGTTACATTTATGTGATGTTTTAGAGAATATGTTTCTTTATCATTTCCATGTTAAAGGGACAGTCTACTCCAGAATGTTTATTGTTTTAAAATACACGCGCATACATATATTTTATATACATACACACACATATATATATATATTATATATACATGCACACATACAAGCGCATATATAAATATATATATATATATTTATTTACAGGCACACATACACGCACATACATATATTTTATATACATACACACACATATATATATTATTTATATATGCACACATACACTCGCATACATATATTTTATATACATACACACACACATATATATATTATATATACATGCACACATACAAGCGCATATATAAATATATATATATATATATTTATTTACAGGCACACATACACGCACATACATATATTTTATATACATACACACACATATATATATTATTTATACATGCACACATACACTCGCATACATATATTTTATATACATACACACACACACATATATATATTATATATACATGCACACATACAAGCGCATATATAAATATATATATATTTATTTACAGGCACACATACACGCACATACATATATTTTATATACATACACACACATATATATATTATTTATATATGCACACATACAATCACATATATATATATACATGCACACATACATTTTATATACATGCATATACACATGCATACATATATACCTTTGACCAGAGGCGTAACTAGAGACCTCAGGGACCCGGTGCAAAAATCCATGAAGGACCCCCCCCCCACCATTATGCTGTGAAGCTGGCATTAATTAAATATAAAATGTAGCTGTGGTTTCGAGGCTGGACTGACCATGTCGGCGGGATTAGACCGATATACTACAGGAAAGTTTTCCTCTGTGAAAAGCACAATGGGGCAGAAAGAAGCTACTACCAGGTGGTAACCGGGCCATAGAACAAGCTATTGATGCTGCTGTTCATTCCTGGCAGACTGCTTCTAATTCTGTTTTGCATATGTAAATATGACCCTGGGGATAGTCTCCCTATGGGTGATGGGGGAAACCAGACGTGGACTCCTTGCCCAATGTGCTTAGAGGAATATGGCTCACTGACGAGGCCCAAAGGAGGCCGAAACGATTGTCTGGGGTTGTCATGTTCCTTGTTCAGTGGAGAATTGCCTGGTATTTCGGGGCTGGACTGACCATGTCGGTGGGATCAGACTGATATACTACAGGAAAGTTTTCCTCTGTGAAAAGCACAATTGGGCAGAAAGAAGCTACTTCCAGGTGGTAACCGGGCCATAGAACAAGCTATTGATGCTGCTGTTCGCAGGGACGTGCACTCATAGGAGGCAGGGGAGGCAGTGCCTACCCTGCCATATGTGGCCAAAGCTTAATTAAATTTTAATTTCTCCCCATGTAATGCTATGAAGAGGCAGGTACAGGAACGCTTCTCTCCATTCCAGTACATGGGTCAAAGGAAAAGCTGTGCTGCAGCGCCACCTGTGTTCTGTCAATATATTAGCAGCAAAAATTGGTACCAATAGGAGGCACCCCTCTTGATGCCTCCTAGCAAGTGAAGATAGATTAATCAGAAGGAGGATGCAGTGAGCAGGGTTATGTGACAACTGGAAGCTGAGGTAACCTAAGAACAGATGACACCAAGCAGAAGAATAAAGTAGTATTCTACATCTCTTGTGATTCACAAATTGTGTTCAGATGCAGCTCATTAACAGGGGGGGGGGGCAGTAAGTGAGCATAACCCAATACTGACAGGAAGTCAAAGGGTCAATTCAAATTTAAATCCATAATTTAAAACCCAGAGTTTAAAGTTAAGTGTGCAGTGCCCACATTATTTAAATTAAAGTTTTTGTCATTGAATATTGCTAAGCCTCCCTTTTTCATGGTTATTTTATTTAATTAGGTACAAACTCTATATATGTTATGTCTGTTCAGTCAGAGGATGCAGTATCTATTTTTATTTTTCTCTGTGTCTCCATTTATTTAAAGACTGCTGTTAACTTGTAATTCACAAATCAATTGAAAGCTGTTGCATTGTGTTTTTAATATGTGCTGCTTTTATACAAGTTTATATTAATAAAAAGGAGATAATGAGTCATTTAAAAAATATATGTAATTATTGCAGTTAAATGTTTTTAGAAATAATGCCACTGTAAAGTAACTGGTTAAACGCATAGTCAAAGGGAGACATTTTCAATTAAACTTTCATGATCGAGGTAGAGCATGCTATTTTAATAGACTTTTCTAGTTATTTATATTTTGAGAATTAGCATCAACTGTTACTGGCCCCATGTCAGCAAATCAAATTAGTTTTTGAAAGGAACATGAAAGTCATAATTACATTTCCATCATTTAGATAGAAATTGCACACAAAAAATAAATAAATAAACTTTCTATTTTACTTTTATTATTATGTACTTCATTCTTTTGGTATCCTTTGGTGTCCTTTGTTGAAGAGCATACCTAAGTGGGATGTGCACGTGTGTTTCTTGAACACCATATTGCAGCAGCTGTGTTGGCAATATTGATAACTTGTCATTCGTGTAAAACTTGTATGGTAAATTATTTGTATTTTTACAATACAGTAGTGAGTAGAGAAGAGATTGTGTATCATTCTAATTGCTTAGTAACTGGCACTGTGCCACAGAATTGTGTGAGTGTGTATGTGAGCAGAGTGTGTGTGGGTGTCAGTGAGCAGAGTATGTGTGCTTTATTCTCCAGGTAATCAATACATTTCCGATGAGCTAGTGCTTTAGTGCAGTGTTTCTCAACAATGGTCCTCAAGTACCTTCAACAGGCCAGGTTTTCATTATAGCTGAATCAGTGCACAGGTGAAGTAATCAGCTGATCAGTAACTCAGTGGTTACTAACTTGCTCTCACCCATCACCTGATTATGTCACCTATGCACAGGTTCAGCTATCATTTAAACCTGCCCTGTTGCGGCCCTCTGTACATGTGTTTCTCCAGCGTATCATATCTAGTGCCTCACCAGCCTCTGACCTCACTGCACGTCACTGGCTGTTCGTTCCTGGCAGACTGCTTCTCTTTCTGTTTTGCAAATGTTAAATCACTACCTGTTATTGGCAGCCAAAGGGTTATACATTTTGTATTAATTATAATTAGATTCTGGATGTGTGTGTCATTTTTATGTATATGCAAGTATATTTTGTGTGTATATATATATACACACATACACACACACACATATATATATATTATATATACATGCACACATACAAGCGCATATATAAATATATATATATATATTTATTTACAGGCACACATACACTCGCATACATATATTTTATATACATACACACACATATATATATATATATATTATTTATACATGCACACATACAAGCACATATATATATATATACATACACACACACATATATATATTATATATACATGCACACATACAAGCGCATATATAAATATATATATATATTTATTTACAGGCACACATACACTCGCATACATATATTTTATATACATACACACACATATATATATTATTTATACATGCACACATACAAGCACATAGATATATATACATACACACACACATATATATATATTATATATACATGCACACATACAAGCGCATATATAATTATATATATATTTATTTACAGGCACACATACACTCGCATACATATATTTTATATACATACACACACATATATATATGGAGTGCTATTTAGCACCCAGGGCTGGATGTTACTGAGTCACAGGATGTGCACCTGATCCGGTCTTGGAGTGCAGTTCCCTTCCATGTTTTGTATTTTCTATGGGTGATTACAGCCACCTGTGCACCCCTTCTTTGTTCTCAGTTTGTTTAGCTTTGTGAGCTTGCATGATGGTGTGCCTGTGTTAGGGACTCAGGCTAAGGAAAGGACCTTGACGTGGTGCCTGAGCTTTCCCATTTGGCCAGATGCGGTGACTAACCTTTCCAGTTGTGATTTTATCTTAGCTGTGAGCTAGCTGGTGAGTGCTGGGTGTTTCTATGTGTTGTATTACTTTTTATTTGTAATCTCCCTTGGTTCTTGCACCCATTCCGGACTGGGGTTAACTGCCTGTGGCTCTGGTGACATCACAGCTTTTTTGGAGTGCTATTTATCACCCAGGGCTGGATGTTACTGAGTCACAGGATGTGCACCTGATCCGGTCTTGGAGTGCAGTTCCCTTCCATGTTTTGTATTTTCTATGGGTGATTACAGCCACCTGTGCACCCCTTCTTTGTTCTCAGTTTGTTTAGCTTTGTGAGCTCGCATGATGGTGTGCCTGTGTTAGGGACTCAGGCTAAGGAAAGGACCTTGACGTGGTGCCTGAGCTTTCCCATTTGGCCAGATGCGGTGACTAACCTTTCCAGTTGTGATTTTATCTTAGCTGTGAGCTAGCTGGTGAGTGCTGGGTGTTTCTATGTGTTGTATTACTTTTTATTTGTAATCTCCCTTGGTTCTTGCACCCATTCCGGACTGGGGTTAACTGCCTGTGGCTCTGGTGACATCACAGCTTTTTTGGAGTGCTATTTAGCACCCAGGGCTGGATGTTACTGAGTCACAGGATGTGCACCTGATCCGGTCTTGGAGTGCAGTTCCCTTCCATGTTTCATATATATATATATATATATATATTATTTATACATGCATACATACACATGCATACATACAAGCGCATATATATATATATATATATATATATATATACATGCACACGCACACATACCCACTCGCATGCATACATTTTATATACATGCATATACACGTGCATACATATATACCTGTGACCAGAGGCGTAACTAGAGACCCCAGGGACCCGGTGCAAAAATCCATGAAGGACCGCCCCACCACCATTATGGTGTGAAGCTGGCATTAATTAAATATAAAATGTAGCTGTGGTTCTCCATTCTCACCTATAATTATCAACCACCAGAGTGCAGGTAACAGTAATGCATAGTAGTAAAGAAAACCGCACTCACTGAAATTGTTAAGGGCCAAACTATTTATTGGTGTAACATTTTGGGGGATATTCTCCCTGAAACGTTACACTAATAAATAGTTTGACATTTAAAAATTCCTGTGAGCGTGGTTTTCTTTACTACTATTCAGTACTGTTAAAGGGTCATGAAACCCAAAATATTTCTTTCATGATTCAGGTTGAGAATACAATTTTAAACAACATTTCAATTTACTTCTATTATCTAATTTGCTTCATTCTTTAGATATCCCTTGTTGAAGAAATAGCAATGCACATGGGTGAGCCAATCACACGAAGCATCTATGTGCTGCCACCAATCAGCAGATACTGAGCATATCTAGATATGCTTTTCAACCAAGTATATCACGAGAATGAAGCAAATGAGATAACAGAAGTAAATTAGAAAACTGTTTAAAATAGCATGCTCTTTCTAAAGCATGAAAGAAAGTTTTTGGCTAGAATGTCCCTTTAATAGCACCCTGCTGGTTGATAATTATAGGTGAGAGTTCAGACCTTACAACATGCTAGTGCCATATATTAAATTTGTGTGTATGTGTATATATATAGAAGTAAGCAATAATGGTTTACATTTTACAGAGGTATTTCCAATTGAACTCGAACAATGCACTTAACTTACCACTTGTAATAAGAACAAAATGACTGCGCTAATAGTGCTCCCTGAGTTATCCATTAAAAAGTAATGAGGACTTAAAAAAACTGTCAGCCACATTAAAGGACAGTGCACTGTCCCAATAAACCATTTTATTGGTGGGTTGTAAAATAGATCCTTTATCTTTATTTTGCTATTTGAAAATGTTGATTTTGTCTGCTGTATCCCCACATATACCGAAAACTTATTATAGAAACGTTATATAAACAAGAAGGTTTAAAAGAAATTACACTCCTATTGGGTGGTTAAACAGAGAGATATTAAAATGTTTATTTTATTATTTGTATTGGTCTTGGTATAAATAGAGAGCTAAGGAATATTTTGGGTTAAAATAGAGAGATAAGGTTAGGAGGTCAGAGATCAGAGACAGATATTTCATATACATAAATATACCTAAATGAGCAATATCTCATATATTTTATAGTAGACTCATTAAAGGGACATACAACCCAAAACTTTTCTTTCATGAATTAGATAAAGCATGCACTTTTAAACAACTGTCTAATTATATGATAACATTTCCTTTGTTTCCTTCATTCTCTTGGTATCTTTTGTTGAAAAGCAGGGGCATAAGCTCAGAAGCATGCAAGTCATGTATGGCAGCAGTTTTGCAAAAATGCAATGCTTTTGCTTTGCAAAAGCACTAGGGGGTCGATCCGATAAAAATCGTCTCCCGCAAAAGCTGGCGACGCCAATATTTGCGCGGGTTTGGTATCCTATATACGGCGTAACCTAGAAGTTTGAGCTGTTCCGATCAGCCAATAAAATGCGAGCTCAATCTGATTGGCTGATTGGTTCAGCCAATCGGATTGAACTTGAATCTGATTGGCTGATTCAATCAGCCAATCAGATTTTTCTACCTTAATTCCGATTGGCTGATAGAATCCTATCAGGCAATCGGAATTCGACGGACGCCATCTTGGATGACGTCATTTAAAGGTACCTCATTCGTCGTTCAGTCGTCGGCCGGGATGGATGCTCCGCGTCTGTGGAGCGAAGAATGAAGATTGAAGATGCCGCTTGATGGAAGATGCTGCCCGATGGAAGAAGACTTTGCTGCCGCTTGGATAAAGACATCGCTGGGATGAAGACCTCTTCTTTGCCGCTTGGATAGACATCGCCCGGATCGGATGAGGAGTTCGGCCCGGCGTGGTGAAGATAAGGTAGGGAGATCTTCAGGGGGGTAGTGTTAGGTTTATTTAAGGGGGGTTTGGGTTAGATTAGGGGTATGTGGGTGGTGGGTTGTAATGTTGGGGGGTGGTATTGTGTTTTTATTTCAGGCAAAAGAGCAGTTTTCTTTGGGGCATGCCCCGCTAATGGCCCTTTTAAGGGCTGGTAAGGTAAAAGAGCTTTGAACTTTTTTTAATTTAGAATAGGGTAGGGAATTTTTTTATTTTGGGGGGCTTTATTATTTTATTAGGGGGCTTAGAATAGGTGTAATTAGCTTAAAAATCTTGTAATCTTTTTTTTATTTTTTGTAATTTAGTGTTTGTTTTTTTTGTAATTTAGTTTAGTTTATTTAATTGTATTTTTAGATAGACATTTGTAGTTTATTTAATTTATTGATAGTGTAGGTGTATTTGTAACTTAGGTTAGGATTTATTTTACAGGTAATTGGGTAATTATTTTAACTAGGTAGCTATTAAATAGTTCATAACTATTTAATAGCTATTATACCTAGTTAAAATAATTAACAATTTACCTGTAAAATAAATATAAACCCTAACATAGCTACAATGTAATTATTAATTATATTGTAGCTATCTTAGGGTTTATTTTATAGGTAAGTATTTAGATTTAAATAGGAATATTTTAATTAATAATATTAATATTAGATATATTTAGTTTAGTTAGGATGTTAGAGTTAGATAGGGTTATTATACTTAATATATATATATATATATATATATATATATATATATAATATAATAACGATATTAACTATATTAACCCTAATATAATTAGGGTTAATATAGTTAATATATATAATATAATAACTATATTAACTATATTAACCCTAATATAATTAGGGTTAATATAGTTAATATAGCTGGCGGCGGGGTAGGGGGATTAGATTAGGGGTTAATACATTTATTATAGGTGGCCGCGGTGTAGGGGGATGTAGATTGTAGGCAAAAGAGTAGTTTACTTTGTGACAAAGCCCCGCCAAAAGCCCTTTTAAGGGCTGGCAAAAGAGCTGAATTCTTTGGGGCATGCCCCGCAAAAAGCCCTTTTAAGGGCTGGCAAAAGAGCTGTTACTTTGGGGCAATGCCACACAAAAAGCCCTTTTCAGGGCTATTTGTAGGGTTAGACTTAGGTTTAGTGGTAGGGATAGTTTAGTATTTTAGGGGTTAAATAATTTAATATAGATGGCGGCGGGGTAGGGGGATTAGATTAGGGGTTAATAATTTTAAAATAGATAGCGGCGGGGTAGGGGCTCACTTTAGGGGGTAGGTAAGGTAGATGGCGGCGGTGTTAGGGGCTCACTTTAGGGGGTTATAGATTTAATATAGCTGGCGGCGGTTTAGGGGTTAATAACTTTATTAGGTAGCGGCGGGCTCCGGGAGCGGCGGTTTAGGGGTTAATACATATTTTATGGTTAGGATAGTGAGGGGGGATAGCGGATAGAGGGTTAGACGTGTCGGGCTATGTTAGGGAGGCGTCTTAGACAGTACGGGTGATTTAGACTTTAGTCAGGTTTTGTAGGCGCCGGCAGTTTCTAACGTGCTGTAAGTCACTGGCGACGCCAGAAATTTGTACTTGCGCAGATTTCTGGACATCGCTGGTTTATCCGACTTACGGCACGTTAGCATCTGACGGCGCCGTATATGGGATAGCTCGAGTTGCGAGCTGAAACTGCGGGCGACGCGGGTTCCCTCGCTTGCGCCGCAAACTACGCCGTTTATCGGATCGCGCCCTAGATGGCAGCACTATTACCAGCCATGTAGGGCTGTAGACACCTACCTATCACCTAGATTACGAGTTTTGCATTAGGGTTAAAAAGCAGCGCTGAGAGGTCCCAACGCTGCTTTTTTAACGCCCGCTGGTATTATGAGTCTTGCAGGTACAGGTGTACCGCTCACTTTTTTGGCCAGACTCGGAAATACCGCAAATCCACTTACGTCAATTGTGTATCCTATATTTTCAATGGGACTTGCATAGCGCCGGTATTACGAGTCTGCCAAAAAGTGAGAGGTAGACCCTCTCCTGTCAAGACTGGTACCGCATTTTAAAGTGAGTAGCTAAGAGTTTTACACTACAACGCCGTAGCATAAAACTCTTAACTAAAGTGCTATAAAGTACACTAACACCCATAATCTACCTATTAACCACTAAACCGAGCCCCCCCCCCCACATCGCAAACGCTAAAATAAAAATTTTAACCCCTAATCTGCCGAACCGGACATCGCCGACCACTATAATAAACATAATAACCCCTAAACCGCCGCACTCCCGCCTCGCAAACACTATTTAAATATTATTAACCCCTAATCTGCCGGCCCTAACATCGCCGACACCTACCTACATTTATTAACCCCTAATCTGCCGCCCCCAACGTTGCCGTCACTATATTAAATGTACTAACCCCTAAATCTAAGTCTAACCCTAACCCTAACCCCCCCAATTTAAATATAATTACAATAAATATAAATACAATTACTACAATTCACTAAATTATTCCTATTTAAAACTAAATACTTACCTATACAATAAACCCTAAGGCCTAGATTTGGAGTTTGGCGGTAAAAGGGCTGTTAACGCTCCGCAGGCTTTTTTCTGGCCGCACCATAAAATTAACTCTGGTATCGAGAGTTCAAACAAATGCTGCGTTAGGCTCCAAAAAAGGAGCGTAGAGCATTTTTACCGCAAATGCAACTCTCGATACCAGAGTTGCTTACGGACGCGGCCAGCCTCAAAAAACGTGCTCGTGCACGATTCCCCCATAGGAAACAATGGGACTGTTTGAGCTGAAAAAAAACCTAACACCTGCAAAAAAGCAGCGTTCAGCTCCTAACGCAGCCCCATTGTTTCCTATGGGGAAACACTTCCTACGTCTGCACCTAACACCCTAACATGTACCCCGAGTCTAAACACCCCTAGCCTTACACTTATTAACCCCTAATCTGCCGCCCCCGCTATCGCTGACCCCTGCATATTATTATTAACCCCTAATCTGCCGCTCCGTAAACCGCCGCAACCTACGTTATCCCTATGTACCCCTAATCTACTGCCCTAACATCGCCGACCCCTATATTATATTTATTAACCCCTAATCTGCCCCCCTCAACGTCGCCGACACCTGCCTACACTTATTAACCCCTAATCTGCCGAGCGGACCTGAGCGCTACTATAATAAAGTTATTAACCCCTAATCCGCCTCACTAACCCTATCATAAATAGTATTAACCCCTAATATGCCCTCCCTAACATCGCCGACACCTAACTTCAATTATTAACCCCTAATCTGACGACCGGAGCTCACCGCTATTCTAATAAATTGATTAACCCCTAAAGCTAAGTCTAACCCTAACACTAACACCCCCCTAATTTAAATATAATTTACATCTAACGAAATAAATTAACTCTTATTAAATAAATTATTCCTATTTAAAGATAAATACTTACCTGTAAAATAAATCCTAATATAGCTACAATATAAATTATAATTACATTGTAGCTATTTTAGGATTAATATTTATTTTACAGGCAACTTGGTATTTATTTTAACTAGGTACAATAGCTATTAAATAGTTACCTAGTTAAAATAATAACAAATTTACCTGTAAAATAAATCCTAACCTAAGATATAATTAAACCTAACACTACCCTATCAATAAAATAATTAAATAAACTACCTACAATTACCTACAATTAACCTAACACTACACTATCAATAAATTAATTAAACACAATTCCTACAAATAAATACAATTACATAAACTAGCTAAAGTACAAAAAATAAAAAAGAACTAAGTTACAAAAAATAAAAAAATATTTACAAACATAAGAAAAATATTACAACAATTTTAAACTAATTACACCTACTCTAAGCCCCCTAATAAAATAACAAAGCCCCCCAAAATAAAAAATTCCCTACCCTATTCTAAATTAAAAAAGTTACAAGCTCTTTTACCTTACCAGCCCTGAACAGGGCCCTTTGCGGGGCATGCCCCAAGAATTTCAGCTCTTTTGCCTGTAAAAGAATAAATACAATACCCCCCCCCCCCAACATTACAACCCACCACCCACATACCCCTAATCTAACCCAAACCCCCCTTAAATAAACCTAACACTAAGCCCCTGAAGATCTTCCTACCTTGTCTTCACCATACCAGGTTCACCGATCCGTCCTGGCTCCAACATCTTCATCCAACCCAAGCGGGGGTTGGCGATCCATCATCCGGTGCTGAAGAGGTCCAGAAGAGGCTCCAAAGTCTTCCTCCTATCCGGCAAGAAGAGGACATCCGGACCGGCAAACATCTTCTCCAAGCGGCATCTTCGATCTTCTTCCATCCGGTGCGGAGCGGGTCCATCTTGAAGCAGGCGACGCGGATCCATCCTCTTCTTCCGTTGTCTCCCGACTAATGACGGTTCCTTTAAGGGACGTCATCCAAGATGGCGTCCCTCGAATTCCGATTGGCTGATAGGATTCTATCAGCCAATCGGAATTAAGGTAGGAATTTTCTGATTGGCTGATGGAATCAGCCAATCAGAATCAAGTTCAATCCGATTGGCTGATCCAATCAGCCAATCAGATTGAGCTCGCATTCTATTGGCTGTTCCGATCAGCCAATAGAATGCGAGCTCAATCTGATTGGCTGATTGGATCAGCCAATCGGATTGAACTTGATTCTGATTGGCTGATTCCATCAGCCAATCAGAAAATTCCTACCTTAATTCCGATTGGCTGATAGAATCCTATCAGCCAATCGGAATTCGAGGGACGCCATCTTGGATGACGTCCCTTAAAGGAACCGTCATTAGTCGGGAGACAACGGAAGAAGAGGATGGATCCGCGTCGCCTGCTTCAAGATGGACCCGCTCCGCACCGGATGGAAGAAGATCGAAGATGCCGCTTGGAGAAGATGTTTGCCGGTCCGGATGTCCTCTTCTTGCCGGATAGGAGGAAGACTTTGGAGCCTCTTCTGGACCTCTTCAGCACCGGATGATGGATCGCCAACCCCCGCTTGGGTTGGATGAAGATGTTGGAGCCAGGACGGATCGGTGAACCTGGTATGGTGAAGACAAGGTAGGAAGATCTTCAGGGGCTTAGTGTTAGGTTTATTTAAGGGGGGTTTGGGTTAGATTAGGGGTATGTGGGTGGTGGGTTGTAATGTTGGGGGGGGGGTATTGTATTTATTCTTTTACAGGCAAAAGAGCTGAAATTCTTGGGGCATGCCCCGCAAAGGGCCCTGTTCAGGGCTGGTAAGGTAAAAGAGCTTGTAACTTTTTTAATTTAGAATAGGGTAGGGAATTCTTTATTTTGGGGGGCTTTGTTATTTTATTAGGGGGCTTAGAGTAGGTGTAATTAGTTTAAAATTGTTGTAATATTTTTCTTATGTTTGTAAATATTTTTTTATTTTTTGTAACTTAGTTCTTTTTTATTTTTTGTACTTTAGCTAGTTTATGTAATTGTATTTATTTGTAGGAATTGTGTTTAATTAATTTATTGATAGTGTAGTGTTAGGTTAATTGTAGGTAATTGTAGGTAGTTTATTTAATTATTTTATTGATAGGGTAGTGTTAGGTTTAATTATATCTTAGGTTAGGATTTATTTTACAGGTAAATTTGTTATTATTTTAACTAGGTAACTATTTAATAGCTATTGTACCTAGTTAAAATAAATACCAAGTTGCCTGTAAAATAAATATTAATCCTAAAATAGCTATAATATAATTATAATTTATATTGTAGCTATATTAGGATTTATTTTACAGGTAAGTATTTATCTTTAAATAGAAATAATTTATTTAATAAGAGTTAATTTATTTCGTTAGATGTAAATTATATTTAAGTTAGGGGGGTGTTAGTGTTAGGGTTAGACTTAGCTTTAGGGGTTAATCAATTTATTAGAATAGCGGTGAGCTCCGGTCGTCAGATTAGGGGTTAATAATTGAAGTTAGGTGTCGGCGATGTTAGGGAGGGCAGATTAGGGGGTTAATACTATTTATTATAGGGTTAGTGAGGCGGGTTAGGGGTTAATAACTTTATTATAGTAGCGCTCAGGTCCGCTCGGCAGATTAGGGGTTAATAAGTGTAGGCAGGTGTCGGCGACGTTGAGGGGGGCAGATTAGGGGTTAATAAATATAATATAGGGGTCGGCGGTGTTAGGGGTAGCAGATTAGGGGTACATAGGGATAACGTAGGTGGCGGCGCTTTGCGGTCGGAAGATTAGGGGTTAATTATTTTAAGTAGCTGGCGGCGACGTTGTGGGGGGCAGGTTAGGGGTTAATAAATGTAATACAGGGGTCGGCGGGGTTAGGGGCAGCAGATTAGGGGTACATAAGTATAACGTAGGTGGCGGTCAGCAGATTAGGGGTTAAAAATTTAAATCGAGTGGCGGCGATGTGGGGGGACCTCGGTTTAGGGGTACATAGGTAGTTTATGGGTGTTAGTGTACTTTAGGGTACAGTAGTTAAGAGCTTTATGAACCGGCGTTAGCCAGAAAGCTCTTAACTCCTGCTATTTTCAGGCGGCTGGAATTTTGTCGTTAGAGCTCTACCGCTCACTTCAGAAACGACTCTAAATACCGGCGTTAGAAAGATCCCATTGAAAAGATAGGATACGCAAATGGCGTAGGGGGATCTGCGGTATGGAAAAGTCGCGGCTGAAAAGTGAGCGTTAGACCCTTTAATCACTGACTCCAAATACCAGCGGGCGGCCAAAACCAGCGTTAGGAGCCTCTAACGCTGGTTTTGACGGCTACCGCCGAACTCCAAATCTAGGCCTAAGATAGCTACAATATAACTAATAGTTACATTGTAGCTAGCTTAGGGTTTATTTTTATTTTACAGGCAACTTTGTATTTATTTTAACTAGGTACAATAGTTATTAAATAGTTATTAACTATTTAATAACTACCTAGTTAAAATAAATACAAATTTACCTGTAAAATAAAACCTAACCTAAGTTACAATTACACTTAACACTACACTATAATTAAATTAATGTCAGGGTGCCAGGAATCAGACTGAGACGAGAAGTGCAAAAATAATCACACCTTTATTAATAGCAAAAAATAATAAAAAGTCCACAAGTCAAATAACAAGCCAGGAATCAAAACCAGAGCTGGTAGTCAGACGAGCCGAGTCAGGAGCCAAAGCGAATAGTCAGACGAGCCGGAATAAGGAACAAGGAAAACAGCAGAGTCAGGAACAAGCCAGGGATCAGGAACCAGGAAGGACGTCAGGCAGCCAGGTAATACACAGGAACTCTCACAAACAGGTCTGAGAAAACGCAAAGGCAAAGCATACTGAACAGAGGCCCTTTAAATAATAAGTGATGACATCACAATTCTGAGACTGCATCATGTCTTAAAATGGATGATGCACACCAGTCTGGCCGTAAAAGGAAGTGCAGGAATTGAGCAGCATCCCCCACAATGCACCATAGTCAGGAAGAGAGGTGAGTAAAATGGCTGCCAGCAGCACATGGCAAACACAACAGGGAAAAACCCCTGACAGTACCCTCCCCTCAACAACCCCTCCCCCGCGGGAGAACAAAAGGCTTATTGGGGAATCGGGAATGGAAGGCACGGAGGAGGGCGGGAGCATGAACATCAGAGGAGGGAACCCAAGAACGCTCCTCCGGACCGTAGCCTCTCCAGTGAACCAAATACTGTACACGGCCCCTGGAGATAGGAGAGTCAATAATGCTGCTGACCTCATACTCCTCATGGTTGTCAACAAAGATAGGACGGGGACGAGGCAACACAGTGGTAAACCGATTACAAACCAATGGTTTCAAGAGGGAGACATGAAAAACATTGGAGATGCTCATAGCAGGAGGAAGGTCAAGAGCGTATGCCACAGGATTAACCCGTCGGAGTATTCGAAAAGGACCAACATAACGGGGAGCCAATTTATTGGAAGGCACACGAAGGTTCAAGTTGCGGGAGGACAGCCAAACTCTCTCACCAACCTGGTAGGAAGGTGCGGGCAGACGCCTACGATCAGCCTGGAACTTTTGGCGCTGCATAGAACGATGAAGGCAATCCTGAATCTGTACCCACGTGGAACGGAGTTGCCGGAGATGCTCCTCCAAAGCCGGAATACCCTGAGACATGAATGAATCGAGCAACAAGGATGGTTGAAACCCATAATTCGCCATGAACGGGGATATCTTGGAGGAAGCATTAATAGCACTATTATGAGCAAACTCTGCCCAAGGTAACAGTTCAGACCAATTATTGTGGTGATCTGCGACATAGCAACGGAGGAACTGTTCCAGAGCTTGATTAGACTGTTCCGCAGCCCCATTGGATTGAGGGTGATATGCCGAGGAGAAGGAAAGCTGGATCCCCATTTGAGCACAAAAGGAACGCCAAAATCTGGAGACAAACTGGCTACCCCGGTCCGACACTATCTCCTTGGGTAACCCATTTAAACGGAAGACCTCCCAGGCAAAAATTGAAGCAAGCTCCTGAGCGGTAGGCAGCTTTATCAAGGGAATGCAATGTGACATTTTAGAAAAACGGTCAACCACCATAAGGATAACCGTATTGCCATTGGAAACAGGGAGCTCGACAATGAAGTCCATGGAAAGATGTGTCCAAGGACGCTCACCATTAGCAATAGGTTGAAGAAGACCCACAGGAAGATGTCGAGGAGTCTTATTCTGTGCACAAACTGAGCAGGAGGCAACATACGCAGCAACATCAGAACGAAAACCTGGCCACCAGAATTGTCGAGTGACAGACCAAATCATTTGGTTCTTGCCTGGGTGACCTGCGGCTTTAGGATAGTGGTAAGTGTGCAAAAGTTTTGTTCGAAGATTCTCAGGAACAAAACACTTACCACTAGGTTTCTCAGGAGGTGCATTGGTTTGTGAAGCCAGGATCTCCTCCCCCAAGGGAGAAGTCAAATTAGTACGTATGGTAGCCAAAATATGGTCAGAAGGTATAACAGGAGTAGGTACAGACTCCTCCTTGGACAGAGGCGAAAATTGTTGAGAGAGGGCATCAGCCCTAACATTCTTACTACCAGGCAGGTAGGAGACCACATAATTAAAACAAGACAAAAATAGCGCCTATCTGGCCTGTCGGGGCGACAAACGTTTTGCTTCAGATAGATAAGTTAAATTCTTGTGGTTAGTAAGAATAAGCACTGGCACGCTAGTACCCTCGAGAAGATGCCTCCATTTCTTAAGTTCCAAAATTATGGCCAGTAATCAGGGCCGTCTTTAATACTGACTGGACCCTTGGCAAACATTTTCTTGCCCCCCCCCCATGCAATTTTGCTCTCCACCCCAATATCCCAAAAAAACAACTAAATCACTGCTGGGCTAATCATTAAAAAAAATTGCAATATGTGAAACTGGACCTAAGCAGTACTAATAAGTAAATAAATATATAAATTCCTCCACTCTGGATTAATTTAATATGCTTTTGAATGTGATACTGGTGTGAGGTTAGCTGGTTAAAGAGATTTAGGGCAGCCAACAGGAGCAAAGCAAGGTAAAGACTGAGACGGAAGCATAGAGGTGCAGACAGATATAAGTTTACTGACTGGAACAGTAGAACTACTATGGGAAGCTGTAAAATCTGAAACAGAGAGAAATAAAAACTATAAAAATAAACCTTACCTTAATGTTTGAAGTATCAGCATAACACTATACATCAGCCACAGCAGCACATGTCACTACTTTGCTAGGAACAAGTTCCCTCTCATCCTGCACTAGACAATGCTGCATGGGGGAGGGGCATGTGTACACTCACTTATTCTTTTCACTGACACCTTTCTACAAAACACTGTTTTCCTAACAAACATCAGTTAGTTGATCTTAGAGCCACAGCAGAAAGAGCAGGGCTAAGGGGACCAGCAGACTGGATGCTGTCTGCCCAAGGCTGCATGGATACAGATGAGTCACACAGCCTCAAGACTGAAGAGAGCAGTGTGTGAAGCTTCACAGATGCTCAAATCCTCATGTGCCTGCCACTCCAGCTTTCTGCTGCATGCGCCTATAGTGAGCCCTACCCAGAAACAATCTCCACCACCAGAGCAGTTACCTGGTGACAGTAGTAACCAAAGCAAGACCTTTTCTGATGCATTGGGATTGACTGGATGCCTAGTTAGGGCTTAGCATCCAGTGCTGCACAGTGCACATCTAAAACAGCACATGGCACTAGCTTGGAATGTCACATGACATCGGCATGGTCTGGCACAGTTTCTCACAAATAAATATAAGCAAAGAACTTTTGACTGTGACAATAGCATGAACTAAAAAAAAAAAATTTTTTTTTTTTTTTTTTTAGGACTCTTGGGCCCCTCAACAAAGACTGGGCCCAGGGCAGCTGCCCCTTTTGCCCTGTGTTAAAGACGGTCCTGCCAGTAATTCCCTGTCACCAATTTCATAATTGCACTCCGCTGGAGACAATTTCTTAGAAAAGAAACCACACGGATGCAAGGAACCGTCAGGCGTAGGACGTTGAGACAAGAGGGCACCTACTCCAGTCTCAGACACATCGACCTCAAGAACGAAAGGCAGGACAGGGTTAGGATGAGCCAGAACTGGAGCGGCAGCAAAGGCAGTCTTAAGACTATCAAAGGCCTTAATGGCAGTAGGTGACCAGTGAGTGGATCATTCTCTTTACGGGTCATGTCTGTGATAGGTTTGACCAAGGAAGAAAAGTTTTTAATAAACTTTCTATAGTAATTGGCGAACCCCAAAAAACGTTGAATAGACTGAAGACCAACTGGGCGAGGCCACTACAGAACTGCAGATAACTTGTCAGGATCCATGGAGAGCCCTGCAACGGAGATAACATAACCTAGGAAGGTTACTTGAGTCGGATGGAACTCACATTTCTCGAGTTTACAAAACAGGCCGCTCTCACGTAGTCTCTGAAGAACCCATGTAACATCAGAACGATGAGCCTCAAGTGTGGGTGAGTGTATGAGGATGTTGTCTAAGTACACCACAACACACTGTTACAACATATCTCGTAGGACATCATTAATAAATTCCTGAAAAACAGCAGGAGCATTACATAGGCCAAAGGGCATTACAAGATACTCATAATGCCCGCTCCTGGTGTTAAATTCTGTTTTCCATTCGTGGCCCTCCTTAATCCTAATGAGATTGTACGCTCCTCTCAAATCAAGTTTAGTAAAGACCGTAGCTCCCTTGAGGCGGTTAAAGAGTTCCGTAATAAGCGGAATACGGTAAGTATTCTTAATGGTAAGACGATTAAGACCCCTATAATCGATACATGGTCTTAACTCACCACCCTTTTTCTTCACAAAGAAGAAGCCAGCCCCTGCAGGAGAGCAGGATTTGTGGATGATCCCCCGCGACAGAGCATCGGCAACATACTCCTCCATAGCAAAATTCTCTGATACAAACAGAGGGTACACCCGGCCCTGAGGAGGAATGGCTCCGGGTTGCAGGTCTATGGCACAATCGTAAGACCGGTGAGGAGGCAACGTACCGGCACGCACCTTGTCAAACACGTCTAGGAACTCTCGGTACTCCTCTGGCAATTAAAAAACCGAAGAAGTGCACAAGACTTTAACTGGTTTCCGAAGACAAGTGGAAATACATTGTGGGGACCATGACAAAATTTCGGACCTGCGCCAGTCGAGACTGGGATTGTGCTTTTGGAGCCAGGGATAACCCAGAACAACCGGAAAATGCGGAGAGTTTATCACCTGGAACTGGAGGGTTTCAAAATGGAGAGCCCCAACAGCCATGGACAATGGAGCAGTTTCGTGAGTAACGAGTGCGGGCTGAAGGGGCCTGCCATCAATGGCCTCAATAGCAAGCGGAACAGACGGAGGCAAAACAGGAATGGAGTGCTTTGATACAAAAGCTCTGTCAATGAAATAGCCCGCAGCACCGGAGTCAACAAGAGCTTGGGTGACTATGGAGGAGTCCACCCAGGAAAGGACAACCGTGACCAAAGGTTTCTCCTTAAGCGGTTCCGGGGACGAGGATAAACCACCCAAGGTCTGCCCCCGACAGGACCTTAGCTGTGAGAGTTTCCCGGCCGTGTAGGATAAGACTTCAAAAGGTGGCCCTGTAACCCACAATATAGGCAGAGCCCCTCCCTCCTCCTAAAGGCCCTCTCCGCCGCGGAGAGATGTGTGAATCCCAGCTGCATCGGCTCAGCAGTACCTGGTGACTCGGGACCAGGAGGCATGGGAGGAGAGGGAGGCATGGGTGGGAATGAACATTTAGGAGACAATGGAACAGGAGGCTTCCGCAAGCGCTCCTTGAATGAGGGCCTCTCTCTGAGTCTGATGTCAATTAGGATCAAAAAAGACACCAATGCCTCGAGATCCTCTGGTAAATCTCTGGCAGCAACTTCATCTTTAATCGCATCAGAGAGCCCATAAAAGAAGGCGGCAACAAGGGCTTCATTGTTCCAACCTACCCCTGTGGCAAGCGTACGGAACTCAATAGCATACTGAGCAACAGATCTTGTACCTTGCTGAATAGACATGAGTCGTTTAGCAGCAGATTAGGAGCGAGCCGGAACATCAAATACCCTTCAAAAGGAGGCCACAAATTCAGGGTAATTTGAAATCACAGGTTTATTTGTCTCCCACAAGGGATTAGCCCAGGCAAGAGCTGTGTCAGAGAGTAACGAGATGAGAAATCCCACCTTAGCTCTGTCAGAGGGAAACGCCTGAGGTAACATCTCAAAGTAAATGCCCACCTGGTTCAAAAACCCTCTGCACTGAATAGGATCGCCTCCATATTGCTGAGGTAGAGGTGCAGAACCGGACATGCTCCTGGTAGGCATAGGTACAGCAGCGGAAACAGGAGCAGCCATAACTTGCGGGACACTTTGGTCCAAATGTGCAGTGTGAGTCAGCAGGGTTTGCAGGACTAGTGCAAATTGATCCAAGCGGTGATCCTGTACATCCATCCTGGAAATGATGGCAGGTAAAGGTGGATTATTAGCACCATCAGGATTCATGGCCTTTGCGTAATGTCAGGGTGCCAGGAATCAGACTGAGACGAGAAGTGCAAAAATAATCACACCTTTATTAATAGCAAAAAATAATAAAAAGTCCACAAGTCAAATAACAAGCCACAAATCAAAACCAGAGCTGGTAGTCAGACGAGCCGGAATCAGGAACAAGGAAAACAGCAGAGTCAGGAACAAGCCAGGGATCAGGAACCAGGAAGGACGTCAGGCAGCCAGGTAATACACAGGAACTCTCACAAACAGGTCTGAGAAAACGCAAAGGCAAAGCATACTGAACAGAGGCCCTTTAAATAATAAGTGATGACATCACAATTCTGAGACTGCATCCTGTCTCACATGGATGATGCATACCAGTGTGGCCATAAAAGGAAGTGCAGGAATTGAGCAGCATCCCCCACAATGCACCATAGTCAGGAAGAGAGGTGAGTAAAATGGCTGCCAGCAGCACATGGCAAACACAACAGGGAAAAAACCCTGACAATTAATTACCTAAACTAAATACAATTAATTACAATTTAAAAAAAATATATAAAGTACGAACCCCCCCCCACTAAATTACAGAAAATAATAACAATAATAATAATAATTACAAGATTTTTAAACTAATTACACCTACTCTAATCCCCATAACAAAATAAAAAAGCCCCCCAAAATAAAAAAAGCCCTACCCTACACTAAATTACAAATAGCCTTTAAAAAGTAAGCAGCTCTTTTACCTGTAAAAAAAAAAGTACAAATACCCCCCAACATTAAAACCCACCACCCACACAACCAACCCTACTCTAAAACCCACCCAATCCCCCCTTAAAAAAACCTAACACTAACCCCTTGAAGATCACCCTACCGTGAGACGTCTTCACCCAACTGGGCAGAAGTGGTCCTCCAGATGGGCAGAAGTCTTCATCCAAGCCGGGCAGAAGAGGTCCTCCAGATGGGCAGAAGTCTTGATCCAGATGGCATCTTCTATCTTCATCCATCTGGGTCCATCTTCAAGACATCTGCCGCGGAGCATCCTCTTCATCCGACGGCCGACGACTGAATGAAGGTTCCTTTAAGTGATGTCATCCAAGATGGCGTCCCTTCAATTCCGATTGGCTGATAGAATTCTATCAGCCAATTGGAATTAAGGTAGAAAAAATCCTATTGGCTGATGCAATCAGCCAATAGGATTGAAGTTCAATCCTATTGGCTGATCCAATCAGCCAATAGGATTGAGCTTGCATTCTATTGGCTGTTCCAATCAGCCAATAGAATGCAAGCTCAATCCTATTGGCTGATTGCATGATACTAAGAAATTGCGGGTCAGTATATATGAAAATAGATTTATCTAGCAGAAATTATAATGGGTTCTATAATTTCAGGCAAATACTTAGTTTATTGAAAGTCATAAAGACAGGGGGGTTTCTTAGCTCGCCAAGGAGGGTGTGGTCAGGCAACTTGATCTCTGGAAAATAGGTATACAAATTTTGTTTTTAACTATAAGATTGTCATTCTTACAAGGGAGGCTGTGACAACACAGAGTAAGGACCCAATTGCTTCATGCCATCTCTCTGGTAACAGATTCCAAAGACTAGTAAAGAATTCAATCTGTTTTTCTCCTTTTTTATTTTAAAAACTATTTGCTGTGTGTAATTGTATTTGTAACAACTTTTTATTAATAATGCATTGTACATAATATTTTTGGCATAATAAAGAATTCCTGTATTAAGTGTTGGCCTTTGTCTAATAATTGAACCACGTTACTGAAGGAGACTGGAATATTAGAACTGTATAATTAAGGTTATTTTCTGCTAAATTGTATTCAGAGAGTTAATGTGTAAATCTGGGTTTTTCCTTAGGATTTTCCCTTTAATAAATCATAAGTGGTGGCAGTTTAGTTAGTTTGGTGTGGGTGGCATTAAAGGGGAGTTTTGGGCATTTCTTTTAAGTCTAGTACAGATTAGAGAGTGTTGTTAACCCTTGCACCCACTGAACTAAATCACAAGCTTGCCTGGTGTGGCTAGATTGTGATATATTAGTGACAGTAGAAGGGGTCTGATAACCCTTTCTGTGCCAAATAAGTGACTGGCGCAGGGTTGGATAACCCTGGTCGTCACAAATTGGTGGGCAGCTGTGTAGATAATTGTTTTATTAGATTTTAGTGCTTGTGGATTTGCTAGTGTGGAAATCCCGGTACTAAAATAAATTGTTTCTTACAATTTCCAAAGGCTAAAACTCAGTACATTATATAGTCACACATTGCAAACAGTCCCCTTCCCTATTCTCTGTTTTTCTTTTCTATTTTTATTTTTTACTATGGAGACATATAAGGAGCAGACTAAAGAAGTGCAGGCACTGTTTTGCCAGGAGCGTGATATCCCATCCCGTGGAAAGAACAAAGTGGGACTAATACAACTTCTTATCGAATATAATAACAGCCAGGCCACATGAGCTGACGCCTCAGGAGCGGTATCTGCAGCTGTGGGCAGTGATTCATCAGGATCTGGGGATTCATTGGACTGTTATTTGCAAACTGTTCTGAAACATATGGGCTCAGTGGATGCAAGTTTGCGCATGGAACTGATTACAAAATTTTATGAGAGACAGGCGGCTGTGGAAGCAGCTGAGAGACAGGCAGCTGCGGAAGCAGCTGAGAGACAGGCTGCTGAATGACAGGCTGAGAGAGAGTATCAGCTACAGCTTGTACGGTTGGAGAGAGGGGTGGTCTCACCTGTTGCTAGTAAACCTAGAGACCCATCTGTTCCCAGAGTGCGTGCGGAGAATTTTCCCACTCTGGAGAAAGATGGCAATGTGGATGTATTCTTGCGTAGCTCTGAGAAAGTTTGCAGACAGTTCCAGCTTCCAAGGGAGCAGTGGGCCAAGTACCTTACCCCTGGCCTGAAAGGTCCTGCACTGGATGATTTTGCTGAACTACCCCCAGAATTTGATCAGGACTATGATTCCATCAAAGCTGCACTGCAGAGGAGATATAATCTTACTCCTGAGGTGTACAGGAAGAAATTCCGTTCTCTGCATAAAGGTTCATCAGAGAGCTATACTGCATCTGTTGGAAAACTGATGACAGCCTTTAAACAGTGGATCAGAGGGCTAAATGTTGCCACTATGGAGGAGCTGGAAGCGCTGATTGTGAAGGAGTAATTTTTGCAGCTTTGCCCAGCAGAAGTTCAAGAATGGGTTTTGGATCGTAAACCTATAACAGCATTGGAAGCTGATGAGCTGGCTGATTTTTACACAGCCAACAGGTCACCAGGGAATGGGAGAAAATACTTTGCTAAGGGGGGATCCACCTGGAAAGGAGCTGCTGCATGACCCCCCTTCACAAAACCTGCTGTGCCTTTATCTAGTGTGTCTGCTCTCTCTGGGAAAGGAGGGGTGAGTGCTGCACCTGGGCAGGGGGATACCCGCAGTTGTTTTGCTTGCAACAAAGTGGGCCACATCAGCTCCACTTGCCCAGAGAAGATTAACTTGGAGCAATCAGCTGGAGGGGGTAATTCCTCAGAAGTATTAGCATCTGTTTTGTTTGTTACATATCCAGAAGAAAGCAACCAGGAGAACTTGCAACCTGTGCTCGTCAGAACTAAGGTAACACTTGGGCTTTGGGACACATTCGCAGCAGGGACTCTTGTGCGTCCAGGGCTAGTGCGCTCTAAGGACATTATTCCTGGCAGGACTGTAGCAGTTAAAGGGATTGGGGTAATGAAACTTGCAGTGCCTATGGCACGAGTATTTCTTGATTCGGGAGCGGGGAGAGGTTTAAGAAATGTGGGGGTATCTGAAAATATTCCTAATGATGTTTTACGGAGTACTGATCTGGGTAGATTGTTATCTCTTTATGTGCCTGACAATGCTACATGTGACCTAGGGACATTAGTTGTAGACACTTATGTGAAAAGGGCTGTGTGTGAAAATGCTCAGAGACAGTATGACCAGGAGGGAGGACAGAGTACATGTGTGCAAAGTGCTGTGCCTGAACTGGGGGTGTCTGTGCTGTGATGTGAACATGTAAGAGCAGAGACTGACTGGGGAGAAAGACGGATAGACGGTGTGTGTCTTCCTGTGATTGAACCATCAGTACCTGCAGAATTACAGTTAACTGTACAGGGTGAGACTGACTGGGGAGAAAGGCAGATAGACTGTGTGGGTCTGTCTGTGCCTGAACTAAGTTTAACTGTACAGGGAGAAACTATCTGTTAGAGGAGGCAGATGACTGGTGAGTGTCTGTGATTGAATCAGTGGATTCTATAGACGGAGGTGAGACTGACAGGGGAGAGAATGACTGGGTGACTGGGCCACTGGATGATGTGTGCCAGTCTGTGCAAGAACCACTTGAGTCCCCTGTGGAAAGACAATATATATGGTATAAATGGCAGAAGGAAGATGTGTGCTTGTCGGCACCAGTGTCAGAAGGATCCCAAATTTTGTGTGAGGATGTGAAGTAGCAGACTGACTGTGAGAGATAGCAGGGGGAAAAGGTAGCCCACTCTATGATAGAAGCAGCAGAGCCATATATTTCAAAGTGTGTGGGGGAGGAGGGTACAGGATACTCTTTGAGGGACCCCCAGAGTGAGGGTGAAAGATTGTGGGTGACAGAGACCCCAGTAACCTCAGATGTGACCTATAAACAGACTGCACAGACTAGGGGACAGAGACTGACACAGACTGCAGACACAGGGGGGAGGAGTACAGAGAAGTGTATTTACACAGCCCCACAGTGCCATTCAACAGATACACTGATAGGTGTGCAGAATCACAGTCCCCAGCAGGCCCAGTAGCTAGGTCCCACAGTGGAGAATAGGGGAGCCGTTAGTCAACCTCCTACCAACCATAACAGAGTGCAGGAGTACAGGAATTCTACTCGAGTGGGAGGGCAAGAGCCCTGGGTAGTTAAGCAGCAACTGACAGCACACAATATGTTCAGAGAGCACACAATATGTAGCAAGACCCTAGGCTCCACGGACACCTCTGTAACAGGGGATGATGTGTTATTCAGGGATAAGATGCAAGCCTTATTGGGGAAGTTTCCTGGAAAACCCAGAGATGCCAATGCCATAGTCCTACAAAAACAGTTGCTTTTACTGCCAGAGAGGAAGTATGAGATGGGGCAAAATGTTCTGGTACTAACACCCATGAGGCAGAACCAGCTACAGGCTGCATGGGAGGGTCATGCAATATATTAAATCAGCTGGGTAGAGTGAATAGTGTGTCATTTTTAAATGGAGGGCATCCTGATGGCAAAACTGCTAGGTGCAATTTATCTGGCAATGGCGTTACCATCGCAAGGGGAAGCTCCCTTTGATACGCATCGGGAGTGGCTTGTAGCCACCCCCTTTAGCGTATCTTATTGGGGGAGGTGTCACGAATACCTCAGGATTTAGCTGCTAAGGGGTTAATTCTGTTTAGCCTGTGAGCTAAAAAAGATTTGTTTTTCAAGAAGAACTGTCTGTGTTTTCTTTGAAGTGCCAGGAGCCTCATAAATAGTTTCTAAAGCCCCTTCCACCACATGTTATTGTGTATGTATTGAGTAATAAAACCAGTCAACCTGTCAGCTCCAGAGATACACCACCGTGCTTTTTCCCCATATCCTGATGAGGTCAATAAAAAGACATTGGTCTAATGTATATATGTGTTTAAAGCAGATTAGGACATTAAATGAAGGGAAATATAACAACCTTGTCATACTTGGTATCAGATTGATTCTCCCAATGAAACTAAGAAATTGCCGGTCAGTATATATGAAAATAGATTTACCTAGCAGAAATTATAATGGGTTCTATAATTTCAGGCAAAGACTTAGTTTATTGAAGGTCATAAAGACAGGGGGGTTTATTAGCCTGCCAAGGAGGGTGTGGTCAGGCAACTTGATCTCTGGAAAATAGGTATAAGAATTTAGTTTTTAACTATAAGATTGTCATTCTTACAACGGAGGCTGTGACAACACAGAGTAAGGACCCAATTGCTTCATGCCATCTCTCTGGTAACAGATTCCAAAGACTAGTAAAGAATTAAATCTGTTTTTCTCCTTTTTTATTTTAAAAACTGTTTGCTGTGTGTAATTGTATTTGTAACAACTTTTTATTAATAATGCATTGTGCATAATATTTTTGGCATAATAAATAATTCCTTTATTAAGTGTTGGCCTTTGTCTAATAATTGAACCACGTTACTGAAAGAGACTGGAATATTAGACCTGTATAATTTAGGTTATTTTCTGCTAAATTGTATTCAGAGAGTTAATGTATAAGTCTGGGTTTTTCCTTAGGATTTTCCCTTTAATAAATCATAAGTTGTGGCAGTTTTTGAGCTAGATATTATAGTTAGTTTGGTGTGGGTGGTATTAAAGGGGAGTTTTGGGCATTTCGTTTAAGTCTAGTACAGGCTAGAGAGTGTTGTTAACCCTTGCACCCACTGAACTAAATCACAAGCTTGCCTGGTGTGGCTAGATTGTGATATATTAGTGACAGTAGAAGGGTTCTGATAACCCTGGTCGTCACATTTATATTAGAAAAAGCTATTTGTGCAAAGAGGCTGGTCCCCAGACTATGGAAAAAAACACAGGTGTGAACCATTTTGCAATGGATTAACAAAGATAATCATGTGCTCTCTTTAGAGAAACTGCATTATAGTTATATAATGAAACAAGATTGTATTCTCATTGTAATATTTATTTGGGAAGAAAAAAACTTACACAGTAAGACTGACTTAAAGGACAGTTAATACAGTAGATTTACATAATCAACAAATACACAATAACAAAAAAATGCAATAGCACTTAGTCTGAACTTTAAATGAGTAGTAGATGTTTTTCTGACAAATTTCAAAGTTATGTCTATTTCCACTCCTCATGTATCATGTTACAGCCATCAGCCAATCACAGATGCATATATTATATGTATATTCTGTTAATTTTTGCACATGCTCAGTAGCAGCTGGTTACTCAAAAAGTGTAAATATAAAAAGACTTTGCACATTGTGTTAATGGAAGTAAATAGGAAAATTGTTTAAAATTGCATGCTCTCTCTGAATCATAAATGTTTAATTTTGACTTGAGTGTCAGAAAAAATGTATAACAGGAGCACCAAGTATATGGATAAAAAATCAAACTTTATTTAGAGCATAAAGGGTATCTTAACCCCTGGGTAAGAACATACAAGTATAGTCAAACAGATGAAAAAGGCTGACCGGTTTCGGCTGTTGCCTTACTCCTAGCCTGCTTAAAACTGTCTAGCAGTTCTCTGATTTAAAAACCATCATCTGAAATCCTATTGGTTCAAAAAACCACACCCCTCATTGTAACTCCCTTCAGCTTAAATCAATTAACCCTCCTTTTCAACACAGCTGTACTTGTCTAATTGCTCAACATTACAAATTTGATTACTAAGACTATATTCCTAACCTCCTATTTGTCACTAATATTCAATATTCAATAGGAGCCAAACAGTGGAAACATGGAGGAAACTATTGAATGAGTCTATTAAACATACATTTTACATTACTGTGTAGGAAAACTGTCTTAGAGCTTGAACCGCTTTATATATATAGACATATGTATAGACATTAGTATTGTGTATTTTAGTGTTTATCCTGTCTTTTTAAACAGCTTTCACATCTCCTACCTCAAAGCGGTTCCTGTTTCTTTATATTCATCTTAGACCGCCTATGGTATTGTGGGAAAAGGTGTATTGTGCTTCAAAGTCTGTATTCGTTCGTGATTACTGTTTACTACTAGAAGCTATTTACAAATCCCTATTGGTCAGATACCGTGTATGTCAGCCAATCCGGTGCGGTCTACCAAACCCCAGTGCATTGCAAGGAGTCTTGAAGGTAGCTATAGGTCTCTGCTTATTGGATCCTGATTGGTCGAATATCGTGTGTATGCGCCAATCAAAACGTAGCCTGTCACAACACACATCGCTGTCAACCGTCAGATGTTCAGTCTCTGCTCTCTCATGTTATCATTACTAAGTGTTCATGACTCGTGAACAATGGAAAGTATTTATATATTGTGAGCGTGCTTGTCAGTTAGGGTGTAAATCCCCACCTATATTGAAGTCGTTAGAGCCGGATGGGCTAAAGTTGGGGGGAAAACTTTCCTATATTTAAATCTGAAAAGTATCACCTTTGTTATGATGCACTTTTAAGAACCACAATTCAAGTAAATAAATAAATACACTATATAAAGGGCCAAGTGTGTTTATGCTTTAACTATGTGCTTATTTCTAGTAGATATCTTAAATAAGTAGTGAATTCTTATTTGCTATTTTAAGTGTATTTAACCTAAATTATTCTGATCTATTATACTTAGCATCAAAATGAGCTGTTTATTAAATTTAAAGAATGTCACCTTTGTTATAATGTACTTTTAAGAATCACAATTCAAGTAAATAAATAAATACACATTATAAAGGGCCAAGTGTGTTTATGCTTTAACTATGTACTTATTAGTAGTAGATATCTTAAATAAGTAGTGAATTCTTATTTACTATTTTAAGTGTATTTAACTTAAATTTATTCTGATCTATTATACTTAGCATCAAAATGAGCTGCTTATTATCAAGGACCTTGGGTGATTGTACACTATCTATGTATTTAACCTTAGTATCTCTGACAAATACCCTCGTTCAGACCATGAATGAGCTACTTCTTACCAAGGACCTGGAGTGTTTGTGCTTTATTTATGTATTTATATTTTGGTAAATATTCTCAATGCATAGGTAAATGTTCTTAGTGCATAGGTAAAATTATGTTTACATAATAATTGTATTGTGACCTAAATTCCTCTGATGAATATAATGTTGTTCCAAATGTACACTACCAAAAATTAATGAGGTCAAATTCTGAATTGAGGCCGTCTGGAATCCTCGTTTTTAAACGAAAGATCCAGAAGGCCTCTCTTTCGCCTAGTTTGCGGGTTCTGTCCCCCCCTTTTGTCTGGACTGGTACCTTCTCTATAATGGTCCAAGAAAAGAAAGAATTATCTTTGTTGTGTGTAATCGAAAAATGTTTGATAAGTGGCGTTGTGAGAACCCCTGCCTTGATGTCCGCTAGATGTTCTTTTATCCGTACCCTGGCTTCCCTTGTCGTGAGGTCTACATACTGGAGGGCACAGTGGGTGCATGAAATCAAGTACACTACAAAGGTAGACCTGCAGTTGAGACATAAATTCTTCTGAAAGTGTTCCCCCGTGACCAGAGAGCTGAAGGAGTCCCCTATAGTAACTTTCTCGCAAGCTTTGCAGGATAAATGGTTGCACCTATAGGTCCCATTTAATCTCAACCAGGAGGACCCATCCGTCTGTTCCTTCCTCAATCTTGTGGGTGCAATTATATTGCCTATTGTTCTGTTTCTTTTGTATGTACACCTGATGCCCTCAGATACTGTCTCCTTTAGAGCATCATCTGCTGACAAAAGATGGTAATTATTTCTAATGATCTGACATATTTGTGTGTACTGCTGTGAATATTCTGTCGTGAATGTGATTTTCCTGTCCACAGTCCCTTTTGTTCTTTTTCTGTACTTTGTGTTTTTCTGTCTCAAAAGATCAACTCTGTTAATTTTGGTAACAGCGTTTCTCTCTTTTGTAATTATTGACCCTGGATAGCCTCTTTCCATGAGTCTAACAGATAGTTCATCGGCCTGTTTCTCATATGTACTTTGATCAGTACAGTTCCTTTTCAGGCGAATGAACTGGCCTCTAGCTACACCCCTAAACACCCTCCTTGGGTGGCAACTTGAGGCGTGCAGCAAAGAGTTCCCTGTGATAGGCTTCCGATATGTCTCTGTGGTAATCTTCTGACCTGTTTCTCCCTTTAATGAGATGTCCAAAAAATTAACTGTGTGTTCTTGTATCTCGGACGTAAAGCTAATGCCTACATTGTTGTTATTAAGTCCCTCTACAAACTTCTCTAGATCATTATAGGAGCCTTGCCAAATGAAGAGGAGGTCGTCAATGAAGCGCCTATACCACACTATCTCCTGCCTGAACAGGTTTCGCTCCCCAAAGACGTGGGAGAGCTCCCACCAACCCATGAAAAGGTTGGCGTAGGAAGGGGCAAATTTTGCCCCCATCGCTGTCCCACGCCTCTGGAGAAAGAACTCCCCCTCAAACAGGAAATAGTTGTGGGTAAGGAGAAATCTAGTTACTCTCAATATGTATCCAATAAAATCCTGATCATTTGGATACTTTTTTGACAGAAAGAATTTTATGGCTTCCAGGCCCTTATCATGTGGTATGGTTGAATACAGGGATCTTACATCCACTGTCAACCACTTGAAGTCACTCTGCCATACCATACCAGAGAGTAAATTCAATACATGTTTGGTATCAGACAGGTGACTCCAAAGGGAGCTTACCAAGGGCTGCAGGATGCCATCCAACCACTCTGACAGGTGTTCCAGTAGGGAGCCTATTCCACTAACAATTGGTCTCCCTTGGACATTGTCTACAGACATGAATTTTAGGTAGATGGTTAAACACAGGAATGGCTGGGTTTTGTACCAGAAGATAATCTTTAGTCTCTTGGTATAGCCCATCTCTACCCCATCGTCCACAAGGGAGACCAATTGTCTCTGGAATTGGCGTGTTGGATCAAATGACAATACCTCATAATCCTGTTCTACTCTCAACTGTCTAAATGCCTCCTGAATGAAATCCTTTTTGTCAAGGACCACAATTGCTCCGCCCTTATCGGCTGACCTAATCACTAAGTTGTTGTTATCTCTTAGACCATCTAGGGCCATTTTTTGTTTTCGTGTGACATTGGACTTCTTGCCCCTTTGTGTAACATATTGAAGTTTAATTAAATCATTTTCCACCCGCTTCTGGAATTTCTCCAATAGAGGACCCCTGCTTTGGATGGGATAGAACAAAGATTTGTTCTTCAGTAGTGGAGTTGTCACCCGCCTACTTTCATCCCTCTCTTCCTCTTCTTGGAGAGATTCCAGAGTCCTTACATCGCATAACTCTTGAAAATTCAAATCAGTATTAGCATGATGTTCAAGGTCAGATCCATCAATAGAACTTGGACTCTCATTACATTAACGTTGATCCTGGGTCTTAAAATTTTTTCTCAACGTTAGGTTCCGAATCATTTTGTTAACGTCCAAAAGAGTTCTAAATAGATTGAAATCTGCAGACGGAACAAATGTTAAACCTAAACTCAGCACTTCAATTTCAGATTTATTTAGAACATAACTTGATAGGTTTAAAACGTTCAGTCCCTGTAGTTTCCCCTCCTTCGGCCCCTCCTTTGGGGGTATCGTCTCTGCTCTCTCGGTTGTTGTTGTTGTTCTGCGTTTCCTCTTTCCCCCCCTTCTAATGCTTTTGGGGGTACCTGAAAAACCTGTTCCAGCCGGGATTCTTCGGTTGCTCCCAAAAATCTTCGAGTTCCCCCCGCCTGTGGGGGTTCCTCTCTATAGTGTGACGAGGTGGATGCTGTTTCAGAATCTCTGTTCTTCAGGATTGGGGGTAACCTGTTTGGTCCCTCCTTAGGTCTCACTGAGGTTTCGTGAGCCCCCAGTTCCTCTCCTCCTGAGGACGAGCCTTCGTCCCAGGATTCTCCTTCACTCTCCTGGAAGTTTACACGTCTACCTCTATTGCTTCTGGATCTGTTTCCTCCTCTCCTTCTGTTGTAATATGGGACTGATTTGTTCTGCTCCTTCCTTAGGGCAAAACGATCCCTCCTATTCCATACGTAGACTCTGTTCAAATTGTAGTCCTGCAAGTCCCTTAAATACTTTGTACGTTTGGTCTCCAATAGCAATGTTTTTGCTTCTGCCAACACTCTCTGTAGGGTGGCATCAAATTTTAGAAAGCTGGGTTCTTCACTTCTTTTGTTTAGTTCATCCTGTAGTTCCTTTATCTTTACAGCCAGTTCATCAATTGCTTTCAACTTAAATTCGCAGATTAATTTCATCAATTTAAGTGAACATTCTGTAAGATGATTATTCCACTGTTCAATAAAGGACTTGTCATCCGTCACAAAGGTTGGGAACTTATTCAGTCTGAGGCCCCTGGGTATAAGGCCTAGTTCCAAATATTTGTTAAGTGTATTAACATCCCATTTTAGTTGGTCCTCTCTCAGTAGAAGGTTCTCCACTTCTTCAAAAAGTGCTATCAAGCTGTAATTAGTTTTGTTGAGGGAAAAGATTTGGTTGCAATCCCAAGCTGCCACCTCTCTCTCTTTGGCTGTCCTCAGGGAGAATAATATTAGTGACAGTAGAAGGGTTCTGATAACCCTGGTCGTCACATTTATATTAGAAAAAGCTATTTGTGCAAAGAGGCTGGTCCCCAGACTATGGAAAAAAACACAGGTGTGAACCATTTTGCAATGGATTAACAAAGATAATCATGTGCTCTCTTTAGAGAAACTGCATTATAGTTATATAATGAAACAAGATTGTATTCTCATTGTAATATTTATTTGGGAAGAAAAAAACTTACACAGTAAGACTGACT